>NC_081164.1:889292-1021792 GCF_012432095.1 Onychostoma macrolepis
ACATGTGTTACGGGGCTGACGAGACGTGAGGCGTGCGGATCCATATGCAAGCTTTTAATGAGCAGAGACCTGGTGATAACAGGCAGGGTCGAGCAGTGGCAAACAGGTATAACACGGGCGAGACAAAGAGTAAACAGAGACAAGTGTGGGTCGACGATCGTGAACAGTATCCGAAGGGCTTGACAAGAGAGGTAATAAAGCGTTCAGATGAGTCACCGAAGCGCCGCTATCTCTCAGAAACAACAAAGTGACGATGTACGAATGCAAGATATGACTTTCACAGTGTAAACAGCTTTAGAGATTATTATGGGAGTTTTTGAGAGTGCTTGAACTCGCTGGACTGAACTGAAATGTTCTTTGATAATGTAAACGTTCTTTGCTCTCTTTTTGTACAATGAAATATGGGCTAATTAGTAACTTACAATGTTTTATTAAATCCACATAAAATACAAAGTCAGTCGTATTATATGTTTATGGTATGACACTCATTTTATGGGATGACATCTGGTACTTAAGTAAAAAGACTGATTTTTATGCAAAGTTAATATTACACTATAGGCTAACTTACTTTGCCGATCGCCCATTAGATCAACTAACAATCTATAAAGGTGCAAAATGCATTTACTTACACATATTTGAGAATCGAGATATTTCATGATATATTTTGGGAATATTTCGAATAAAAAAATAATAAAACATAAGCCATTATCAGTTATTCAGTGGTATTGTGGCTGCTGTGTGTCACATGACAAGCATGAGAGTCCCCCCCCCGACTTCACTCCTGCCCCCTCAGAAATGATGCCCCTGACATACAAAATTATTTGTCAAAATATATGAAACATGATGAAATATTAATTTTAGTTGAAATTGTTATAGATTACTTCTAGAGATTGCAAGGATACATGACATGGTGAAAAATGACTGAATGAATAATACTTAAAGTAGATTAGGATGAATTTTAAAATTGTGCCCCCTAAAAGCACCAGTGGCCTCAGGGGCGTGGGAAGATGTTTTAGGCTGGGGGTGGGGGCTTTGTTAGAGGCTATTTACACTAAGTGAAAATAGCAGTATTCTTTAGTGATATGCTATTTACACAGTGCAAATAGCTTTAGATTCTATTTTTAAAATAGCAGGATTCTGCTAATTACTTATTGCAAATATTGAATAAAAGGGTATGAAAAACATTATTAGAGAAAAACATTACTTACTGCAAATAGTGGCAATTATCTGCACCTCTGCATTGTAATACATTATAAAATAGTATGCAATAACTTATTGAGTGTAATTTTTGAATTTTATTTCAAATTATTAAATGGATGCCACCTTATCGGGACAAAAGCTCTCCCTACACCTACCCTAACCCTACCCGATACTTTATGTTCAACTTTTTGATTATTTCCTTCATTTTTATTAAAACATAAATGCTTTTCTGATGTGATTTAAAAAGGGAGAAAAAAAAGTTCGCCAAAAGGCAGATTCAAGCCCCGGTCGATCGTGTCAAAAGAACGGTAGCACATGCTTTATCATCTGCGCCACTGAATCTGATGATTAATGACCGTCTTTTGCAAATTTGACTATCCCAATCATACGTTTGTGGGTGGACAGTGTCAAGTCAAGTCAAGTCCCCTTTATTTATATAGCGCTTTTACAATACAGATTGTGTCAAAGCACTTAACAGTATCAAATTGGAGGATAGAGTGTCAGTAATGTATAATGATAAGATTAAACACTCAATTTTCAGTTAAAGGCATTTCATTATTGAATTCAGAGATGTCATTGTCTAGCTCAGTTTAGTTTAAATAGTATCTGTGCAATCAAATCGGCGATAATCGCTAGAAATTAAGTGTCCCCAACTGAGCAAGCCAGAGGCGACAGCGGCAAGGAACCAAAACTCCCTCCGAGACAGAATGGAGAAAAAAACCTTGGGAGAAACCAGACTCAGTCGGGGGGCCAGTTCTCCTCTGACCAGACCAAACCCGCAGTTCAAAAGTTTATATTTCTATTTTGATTTTGTTGCAATTTCTAACAATAGTAGTATTATGTAGTTAGGTATTTTATTATATTTTTAGTTATTTTATTATATTTTTAGTTTTATTGTATTTTAATCGAGGTCTTCACTGGGGATATGTCTCTGGGGGTCATCTGGGTGTCCTGGTCTCCGCTGACGATCAGGGCTGTAGACATCATCTCTTGGTGCTGATCCACCATCTGATCGGATACGGACTGAGAAACAGACTAGGAAAGAAACAGACAAATATTAGCGTAGATGCCATTCAACTTACGATGTAACGAGTACATCGTGTGTTATGGGGAGTGTTCCCGGTTCCGGTTGATCTAATTAATGCAGCCTAACAATCCTTTAATGGATTTGAATAATAGAAGCGTATTAATGTGTTATGTGTAAGCCAGGCTAAAGAGATGGGTCTTTAATCTAGATTTAAACTGACAGAGTGTGTCTGCCTCCCGAACAGTGTTAGGTAGATTGTTCCAGAGTTTGGGTGCTAAATAGGAAAAGGATCTGCCGCCCGCAGTCGATTTTGATATTCTAGGTATTATCAAACGGCCAGAGTTTTGAGAACGCAGCGGACGTGGAGGGCTATAATGCGATAAGAGCTCGCTCAAGTACTGAGGAGCTAAACCATTCAGGGCTTTATAAGTAATTAACAAGATTTTAAAATCTATCCGATGTTTGATAGGGAGCCAGTGCAGTGTTGACAGAACCGGGCTAATATGGTCATATTTCCTGGTTCTAGTAAGGACTCTAGCTGCTGCATTTTGGACCAACTGTAGTTTGTTGATCAAGCGTGCAGAACAACCACCCAATAAAGCATTACAATAGTCTAACCTTGAGGTCATAAACGCATGAACTAACATTTCTGCATTTGACGTTGAGAGCATAGGTCGCAATTTAGATATGCTTTTGAGATGAAAAAACGCAGTTTTACAGATGCTAGAAACATGGCTTTCAAATGACAGATTGCTATCGAACAGCACACCTAGGTTCCTGACTGATGAAGAAGAATTGACAGAGCAGCCATCAAGTGTTAGATAATGTTCTAGGTTATTACATGTGGGGTTTTAGGTTCGATAATTAACACCTCTGTTTTTCAGAATTTAGCAGTAAAAATTACTCGTCATCCAGTTTTTATATCAACTATGCATTCCGTTAGTTTCTCAATTTGGTGTGTTTCACCGGGCGAAGAAATATAGAGCTGAGTATCATCAGCATAACAGTGAAAGCTAACACCATGTCTCCTGATAATATCTCCCAAGGGTAACATGTAAAGCGTGAAAAGTAACGGCCCTAGTACTGAGCCTTGAGGTACTCCATACTGCACTTGTGATCGATATGATACCTCTTCATTCACTGCTACGAACTGATGGCGGTCAGATAAGTACGATTTGAACCATGCTAAGGCACTTCCACTAATGCCAACAAAGTTTTGTAGTCTATTCAAAAGAATGTTGTGGTCGATAGTGTCGAACGCAGCGCTAAGATCCAGTAGAACTAATAAAGAGATACAACCACGATCAGATGATAGAAGCAGGTCATTTGTAACTCTAATGAGAGCAGTCTCAGTACTATGATACGATCTAAATCCTGACTGGAATTCCTCACAGATATCATTTTTCTCTAGGAAGGAATATAATTGTGAGGATACTACCTTTTCTAGTATCTTTGACAGAAAAGGAGATTTGAGATCGGTCTGTAATTAACTAGATCTTTGGGGTCAAGTTGTGGTTTTTAATGAGAGGCTTAATAACAGCCAATTTGAAGGTTTTGGGGACATATCCTAATGACAATGATGAATTAATAATAGCCAAAAGAGGATCTATGACTTCTGGAAGCAGCTCTTTTAGTAGTTTAGATGGAATAGGGTCTAACATACATTAACATACATGTTGTTGGTTTAGATGATTTAACAAGTTTATACAATTCTTCCTCTCCTACAGTAGAGAATGAATGGAATTGTTCCTCAGGGGATCTATAGTGCGCTATCTGATGCGATACTGTAGCTGACGGCTGCAGGGATACAATTTTATCTCTGATAGTATCGATCTTGGAAGTGAAGTAGTTCATAAAGTCATTACTGCTATGCTCTTGGGAAATGCCAACACCTGTTGATGCTTGATTTTTCGTTAATTTAGTTACTGTATTGAATAAATACCGAGGTTATGTTTGTTTTCTTCTAGAAGAGACGAAAAGTAATCAGATCTAGCAGTTTTAATGCTTTTCTGTAGGATAGGGTACTTTCCGCCAAGCTAAACGAAATACCTCTAATTTAGTTTTCCTCCAGCTGCGCTCCATTTTCCGGGCTGCTCTCTTTAGGGCGCGAGTGTGCTCATTATACCACGGTGTTGGACTCTTATCCTTAATCTTCCTTAAGCGTAAAGGAGCAACCGCATCTAAAGTGCTAGAAAAGAGAGAGTCCATAGTTCCTGTTACATCATCAAGTTGTTCTGAGCTATTGGATATGCTGAGGAACTGAGATAAGTCAGGAAGATTATTTATAAAGCAGTCTTTTGTGGTAGAGGTAATGGTTCTACCATATTTGTAACAAGAAGTTGGCTTTACAGCTTTAGCTATATGGAATATACAGGAGACTAGATAATGATCTGAGATATCATCGCTCTGCTGCAAAATTTCAACGCCACTGACATCAATTCCATGTGACAGTATTAAATCTAGAGTATGATTTCGACAATGAGTAGGTCCTGACACGTGTTGTTTAACACCAATTGAGTTTAGAATGTCTATAAATGCTGATCCCAACGAATCTCTTTCATTATCAACATGGATATTAAAATCACCAACGATTAGGACTTTATCTGCAGTCAGCACTAACTCCGATAGAAGATCAGAAAATTCTTTAATAAAGTCTGTATGGTGCCCTGGTGGCCTGTATACAGTAGCCAGTACAAACATCACAGGGGATTTAGCATTAATACTTGTTTCTTTGGATAATGTTATATGAAGCACCATTACTTCGAACGAATTATACTTGAAACCCGACCTCTGAGAGACACTGAAAATATTGCTATAAATTGTAGCAACACCTCCCCCTTTACCTTTTGGACGCGGTTCATGTTTGTAACAGTAATCTTGGGGTGTAGACTCGTTTAAAGTAATGTAATCATCTTGTTTTAGCCAGGTTTCTGTCAGACAAAGCACATCTAGTTTATGGTCAGTGAACATATCATTTACAAAAAGTGCTTTTGAAGAAAGGGATCTAATATTCAGTAAGCCAAGCTTTATCATGTGTTTATCTGTATTATATCGGTTTTTTATTTGTTGAACATCAATTAAATTGTTACTATTACTTTGGTTTGGATGTTTTCTGTATTTTCTAGTTCGGGAACAGACACAGTCTCTATAGAGTGATATCTAGGTGAAAAGTTTCTATGTGCTGAGAGTTAACTGACTTTGGTGACGTGAGGCGGCTAGCAGACGATCGGTTTAGCCAGTCTGTCTGCTTCCTGACCTGGGCTCCAGTTAGTCAAGTACAAACTCTAAGACTATGTGCCATATTTCTAGAGAGAAGAGCGGCACCACCCCAGGAGGGATGAACACCATCTCTTTTCAACAGGTCAGGTCTGCCCCAAAAATTCTTCCAATTGTCTATAAAGCCTATGTTATTTTGCGGGCACCACTTAGACATCCAGCCATTGAGTGACGACAGTCTGCTATGAATCTCATCACCACGGTAAGCAGGGAGCGGACCAGAGCATATTACAGTGTCTGACATCGTACTTGCAAGTTCACACACCTCTTTAACATTATTTTTGGTGATCTCCGACTGGCGAAGTCGAACATCATTAGCGCCGACGTGGATAACAATCTTACTGAATTTACGTTTAGCATTAGTCAGCACTTTTAAATTTACCAAGATGTCAGGCGCTCTGGCTCCTGGTAAACAATGGACTATGGTGGCTGGTGTCTCTATTTTCACGTTCCATACAATAGAATCGCCAATAACTAGAGCACTTTCATCAGGTTTATCAGTGGGTGCTTCACTGAGTGGGGAGAACCTGTTTGATGTTCTGATCGGAACGGAACAGTGGTGTTTTGACCCGCGACTATGCCGCCTCACTGTCACCCAGTTGCCCTGCTGCACGGGCTAAACCGAAACCGAACAATGTACAGGACTCCCTGAGCTAGTCGCATCCAAAGCAGTGTCTACAGCCCTCACATTCTTACTGTCCTCAACTAAAGTTTGGATGCGTGTCTCTAGTTCTAAAACCTTCTCTGTCAGCCTAACTATTTCCCTGCATTTATCACATGTGAATCCCTCGCTGCTGACAGAGACAGATAAACTATACATGTGGCAAACAGTGCAAACAACAATAGCAGGAGAAGAAGCCATTACTCACCGTGATTGATGAATGATACCAACTTAACTTACCACTTACCACTGTTGTTTGATGAGCTCGTGAAAAACGGAGCGAGAAAAAATAAAAATAAAAATAATAATAGGCACGAATAGAATCGCAAATGGAACCACGAGTGACAAGCTAACGGGCTAACAAGCTGCACTAACGGTTTTAAAGCTAACGATCAAATTAATTAGATTAGTTTGAAGGATAGCACCAGAAATATGGTGGGAATTAAGTTATATATTATCACTTTAGACAAAAAGGGAGTGAAAGTAAGGTAGAGATTCAATAAAAAGCGAAGGTACACGGAGCTACAATCACAAACCTCTCAGCAGCACAACAGACTGAAGCAATCAAACAGACTGAAGCAATCGATCTCAATCGTAAGTCAGTGTGAATAGCTTCTGCCAACAACATGGCTATTTGCACTTAAATAGACACTTTTATATTTCCAACAATTAAACTGTTGCCCACAGACAAAAACAGGGGGTGCTGCAGCACCCTCACTTCCCGCGCCCCTGAGTGGCCCCTGTCTGGCCCCCCCAGTTACTGTGGTCTAGAACCACCCCTGATTACTACAATACATCATGTGTCATTCACCGGTGAGAAAACTTTATAGTACAGTTAGTAAAAGTATACAATACCAGGAAGGAAGATCAGCTTGTTGATGTTTGCCTGCCATTCTCGCTCTGTCTGCATCAGGGTTGCCAGATTTTCACAACAAATCCTGCCCAATTGCTACTCAAATCTAGCCCAATCGCGTTTCGAGGGGGGTCCCCCGGTAAAATTTGCATTCCAGGGGCTAAATATCACGTTATTGGAGTCGCTTCAACCCGCGAACATGAAAAACAACGATCGCGGCAACAGTGTTAAAGTAGCAACACTGCTGCACAGTGTGCGTGATCGCACTGATGACAGATCCTGTGCGCAGAGGTATGCAAATACATACTTTGACAGACAAGTAGGAAAGCCAATTAAAACGCTCGGACCGAGCGTTTTGATTGGATGAACATTTCTTGGTCCTACGCCTTCCACAGAATATATAAATACATTTAGACCTCTTAACTTAATGATTGCTATCGGGATGTGAAGAGACTTGCTACACTTTATACTTCAGTGTGATAAAGTACTATATGTGTTATAATATTTAGTTTATAATAAATTAAAAAGCAAGACGTGAAAAAAACCCACTAGTGAGTTGAACTGGCAGCTGCATTGATCCTCTGCTGCCATCTCCTGGTTAAAATGGTCATTTCATTTTCATCTTAAATAGTCTTTATTTTTCGCCGAGACACGTTTTTGACACATTTCTTCATGTCGTCTGCATGAATGAAAAGTGAACCTTTAATAAAGTGAATTGTACTACACAGAGTTGAGAAATAATAAAGGCTTTACAATTTTATAAGATTTTAAAAATGTGTTCATGGCTATGAAGGTAAGATATTGATTATCGAGAATGCCATTAAGACGTCGTTTAAGTGATCAGCCTAAACAGTTACGATAGTGTTTATTTGTCAGCATTAAATGTACAGGTAGGTGTCTGGGTACTCTCTTGGGATGACCAGTACAGACTCTACATGTATATGTTCTTTAATAATATGAAACTGTATGTTAATTCCGCTATCATTATTTACGGTGTTGCAATTATTTTGTTTCTCAGTTTCTGATAAGAATGAGGCAGGAGAGGTTTCTGTGAGAGCATATATATAGATTACGAGCTGCTCCATGCTCAATTGTTTTCAACACTGAACAAATTTGCTTTAAATGATAATAAAATGAACACTAAGTGTAACTTATATAATAAATATGAGTTAAAGTGTTACTTCGTCGGTAAATCATCAACAGTGCACTTACGGGCAAGGTTATTGTGTGTTTATTGCCATACTTTTCTAATCGTGTAAAACAAACAACTCGCCATGTTTTATATTAATGACAGCATCCTGGTCGCAGTGTGGGGAAGCACTGCAGATTCACTCGTTTGATCATGCATTACTGTGTAATATAGAGAGGGTATATTTTTCTTTATTTCCAGGTCCATTAGCAAGAAACGACGGCTTTTATTAATGTTATTTTTAAACTTTTATATGTGTGTCAGTAGGTTAGAGTCTTACAGCCAAGATGCTGTATTGAGTAATGAGAGGTTTGCACTTAAAAGCAAACCTTTTTATGCTTCCTGGTGATATGTGTGTAAATATGTGTTTGGTCCGAGCGGCAGTCTGCGGAAGGAAACCGAACTCGCAGGAATATAATGATTTGAGGTCGAGAGTCTTGCGCATGCGCAGTAGCGTGTGAGGGTATTTAAATATGGGCTGAAGATCCCAGCAGCGCAACACAAACACTTCTCTTCAGCGTGAGTCACCATGAGCTGGGCCATCAGCACTCTGGCCGTGGGGATAGCCACTCTTCTGCTCGTTCAGAGGAAGTTTTACCCTCACTTTTGGGAGGATCTGATGTATTACGCGAGAGTTCGGCGCGTGGGGAGCGCGATGAAGGCGAGGATGAAGCGCGGAGTTGTCACATATCTGCAGTGCTTTGAGCTGCAAGCCAGAAACACCCCGGAGAAGCCCTTCATTGTGTTCGAGGAGCAGATCCTCTCGTACAGAGACGCGGACGCGCGCAGCAACAGATTCGCGAGCGTGCTGAGAGCGCACTGCGGTCTGAAACACGGAGATACTGTGGCGCTGCTGATGAACAACGAGGCGGACTTCATCTGCGTCTGGTTCGGGCTCTGCAAACTGGGCTGCGAGGTCGCGTTTCTCAACTTTAACATCAAATCTCAGTCGCTGCAGCACTGTGTGCGCAGCTGCGGGGCGAAAGCGCTCGTCATTGGCTCAGGTAAGCGTCAACGCAACGCGAAAGCGGCCAGAGATGCATGTGCTGACACATAATACATCTGCAATAAAAATGTAGCGATATTGCTCTCGCTCACTGTCCCCGTCAAGCCGAAGCGCACCTGAACATGTCTCATCTCGCTGTTTAGTGTGTCGCGGTCTGCAAATACAGCCTCGAGGGAGCTCGTGTTCGGTCTGCTTGCTTATTTGTAGTTACTTCACTTGTTGCATGTTTTGAAAAAAGAATTTGCCAGCCACTTTTACAAACAACACTTTTCTTCAAGAGAAACCTCCCACTGTTGATTTGAGCCTGGTCTGAACACTGAACACTGACTGAACTTTCTCTTTTTGATCGTGCCTCTGGTCAGTTCCAGGAGAGATTTGAGTGTGAGAGCTGGGTGTTTCTGTAGGGTGTTCATAAGCGTTTATTAGAAGGGAAGACAGAGTTCATGAATTCAGACACGCTGAGACTGATCCAGAGCATTCCATCCTTTCATCAAGTCATGTTGGGTTTTTTTTTACACACTAATTAGTAAGCTTGACTCAAAACAATCATAAGGACTGCTGAGTTCAGTGGAGAAACCATCTTTGAAAGTTAATGAGAGGTGTTAGTAGTTCAGTGCTGTGTCACAGAGTACTGCACGAGTAAAAGGCACATCCTCGATGATTAATTCAGTGTACCATAGTTTTCATTTGATCGTTGAATTTGGGAGAATGTGAGTAAATCATCAGGTTGCTACATTTCAACAAATCAGATCAGAATACAAAATGTTCTTTTACTGTATTACCATATTGTTACTCTGAAACACACATCGTCTACAGTCTTCTGTTTGAGCACTTGAGTCCTGCAGCGTGTGATGACCGGTCTGTTTGCAGATCTGGTCAGGTGTGTGGACGAGGTGCTGCCGGCGCTGATGGACGCTGGGGTGCAGGTGTGGGTGACAGCGGAGAGAGCCACGCACCAGAGCATCGGGACGCTGCTGGACAAACTGGAATCTGCCTCTCCAGAGAAGCCCCTGAGCGACGGCCCTCAGCCCAACCTCCTGTCCACCTTCCTCTTCATCTTCACGTCTGGCACCACAGGTACAGTACAGACAGCGCTGTCACCTCAGAACAGCTGTCAAGATGGCAGGCTGTCAGCTGAATGCTGGAGATGATGTTTGTAGTGGTTGTGTATGAGTTCCTCAATCATACTGCATGAAAAAGCTGGTCATATAGCCACTCTACAGTACTATCACAAAACATGCAGTCATTATCAAAAACATCAGGAAAAACACTTCAGACCCATCACTGTAAATGAATGCCTGAGCATGGTGTGTAATATTGGAATGGCAAAGCTGATGCAGTTATTAGTTTGATCAAATGTGACCATGGCCGTAGCCAGGCTTTGAAAATTAGTGAGGTCCGGATGGGGGGGATGGTTGGGGGGAGATTGGATGCTATAATAACCCCTATATATACAACTCATTATACACTATTAACACTTTAAAATAGACAGAGAAAACTTCTTTCTTTCACAAAAATTTCTGTTTTGGAGGGATTTTAATTTTTAAATCATACCCTATTTATTGCATCAAAATTTGTTAATACATTTCTATAGTTATGGGGTGGATAATTTTATCAGTTGTTTATTATACATGCAACAATACTGTTATAGTTTTTATTTATAACCATTGCTGTGTAGCTGATAACTTTGTCTAGTGCTGTTATAAATGTTTATAGCATGGTTTGTGAAAATTTAACTACTATACCGAATGACTTGGCACATACTTCTTCATAGTGTTTGCATATTTCATTTTATTCTGTAACCTACTTTTTCTACGGATCTCTGCACTAGTGTTAAATGCTACTGTTTTTGACAGCGTTGATAACGTTTCTGACAGATAATATGAATTTTTTTTTATTTATTTTTTTTGCGTTTCCTTATCGAATGTCGAGGGTAGGCTATGTCAGAAATGGGCTTTTTTGATTACTGGTGATTACGGCGATGCAGTGTTGCCAGATATTGCTATTAAGATGAGCAAAAGCCCATCAGTAAATAAAAATAAACCGAATATATTACAGATCTTTCGCAAATAAGATAAGATAAAGATATCGCTGACCCTAAACCGCAAGGTACCTTTCTAAAGTGTCAAATTAAGTGGGAAAGACAAGTCAAAAACGTGCATATTAGCTGGATTTGGCAACACGGAGACTGCGCGCGTCCTCACTCGCAACTCTCTCAAGCCTCGTTCACTCCGCCAGCGTCCGCAGCGATCATTTTCATACCACGGACGCTAAACATTCTTGCAAACTGTCTAAACTGAATTATACATACAGACATATGAGGAGTTTAATAGCAAATTGGTCATTCAGAGAACAAATTTTATTTTTGAACATGAAAAATTTACCGAGGTTCGGACCTCGGTGACCTCATAGCTGGCTACGGGCCTGAATGTGACATGGGTACTTTAAAAGTCTTCAATTTAGTTATCAAATTTAAGGCCATAAAAGGTTAAATGGTACAATAAAGTCTTAATTATGACATCAAGAGGTGTTAAATTTTGGGACGGAAAGACAAGAATGGCTTAATGTGACGATTAGAATTTAAATGAAAATTTCATTGAATAAACGAGCGCTGCACGTTTCAAAGTCTGGGGCTGCGCTGCTTTATGTGCTGCTGCCGTTACTGGCGAAACCGCTCTATTTCTGCTGTTCTGAAAGCGCCACCTGCTGGCAGAGAATGAATTTGTGTTTTCAATTAGCCTGCGGTGTTTGTTCAGACCAATGTGAAAATCAACATGTTTTTATGCAGCGCACACAGTGTTGTAAATGTGAACTGGTGGATTGACAAGAAGATAATGCATTATAAAAATCTAAACTATTAAGAAAGTAAAATATATTTATGTTATTTAAATAATATAATAATTGATTGATAATAATCGTATAAATTAATTTAATAATTCATACTTTTGACTTATCAGTTTTCTTAAAAATTGTTTAAAAACCGAAATGTGAAGTTTATCATTTTATAAAACTTTGTTTTTGTGAAAATAGTGTCTGAACTGTAAATCTTGCTCTTTTTTTCATTTTACAGTTTGATATGTTACTATAGACATTGCCCCAATGCTCTGCTCATATGGTGTACATTTTATTTGTGCAGGTCTTAAATTTGAGCTCGAAAATCCCGCAGATACCCTGATACTATTTGTTCACATGCTGCAATTAAAGGTCTTATTGAAGATTTCGGTAACACTTTACTTAAAACCTTTGTATAATGCATCCTATAAGGTTATTAAAGGGTATAATGCATTATAATTATTCATAATGTGCATTCTAATACAATGTCATAAACAATTATAACAGAATTTAAAATGCGTAGTGCAACAATGAATTGATGAGTGTTAACTGTGCTTACAATTATTCATGAGATTATGCATTACAAGGCATAATTAATGCATTAATCTACTTTTATAATGTAGGCTTTAAGTGAAGTGTTACCAATATTTCTTTGACTCACTGTTTTCTATGAAATGTATTTCACTGAGCAATCATATTAGTTCTCAGGTGTGCTCTTGGCCCATGTTTACACGCACATCAGCATCCTCTTCAGCCTATTCGTAATATTGTTTATACTAGATCTCAGTTTGAGTGCTGTGTTCTGTATATCTTGTTGTTTTGTGGGATATATATTGTGTTGTACATTGCATCTTCACACATCATCTCCTATGTCTATTCTATTCTGAGTGTCGAGTAGGTCATGATGTGGACTTGCACGCCTGCAGGAGCCAGGCGAGCTCTAACAGCTTCATCTCTGTGTTCGTCAGGGCTGCCGAAGGCTGCTCGGATCAGTCACATCAAAGCGGTGATGTGCATGGCTTTCCTGCGTTTGTGTGGCGCTCGTGCCTGTGACCGAGTCTATGTGACGCTGCCGCTCTACCACATGTCTGCGTCGCTGCTCGGCATCGGCGGCTGCATCGAGCTCGGTACGATCCACCCAACACAATATGACCGTCACGACTGCAAACACGTCACCGCTGCAGCTGCAGTGAGTGACTGTCAGAAAGTCTGGCTGAATGCAGTCATAATCCTAATGTTGGGCGTTGGATTTCAGGGGCGACGTGTGTTTTGAAGAGGAAGTTCTCTGCCAGCCAGTTCTGGAGGGACTGTGTGAAGTATGATGTGACTGTGCTTCAGTACATCGGAGAGCTCTGTCGATATCTGGTCAATCAGCCAGAGGTACTAAACTTTGTACTATATGCTGAAATATGTACTGTATCTTTTGTTCTAGTTTACTTTGTTTCATCAAAGATTTCATTATGTTAGTTGATGTTGATGAATTAAGATGTCGCTGATTATTTTTGCACCCATTTCTTGTCTACAGACTGCAGAGGAAGTGACTCATAAAGTTCGCCTCGCCGCAGGAAGCGGTCTCAGAGCTGATGTTTGGAAGGAGTTTCTCAGACGTTTTGGAAAAATCCAAATTCGTGAAGCTTATGGTTTAACGGAGGCCAGTATTGGCTTCGTTAATTACACTGATGAAATTGGACCAATTGGGCGTGCCAGTTATTTTAACAAGGTCTGTATTTATTAAATTTGAGGATTTTTAATGCAACTGTTTAATAACATTTAAGAGTTTGATGAATGTGTTCTTGACATTTACATGAGGTTCTTTCAGAAATGTACTTTGTGATGGGGATCTCTTCTCTGTTTATTTCAGCTCAATTTGCCGTTTGAGTTTTTAAAATGTGATCCACAAACGTTTGAGCCCATACGGACAGACACGGGACGCTGCATTAAAGTGAGTAAAGGTGAGATCATTATATCTGCTTTTATGCACATTACTTTTTAAGAGCAGACAACGGGACCATACTACAACCCCAATTCCAGAAAAGTTGAGACGTTTTGTGAAATGCCATAAAATCAAGAATATGTTATTTGTTGATTCTCTTTAACCTTTATTTAATTGATTAAAGTACAAAGAGAACATTTCTAATGTTTTCACCGGCCAACTTAATTTTATATTGTAAATATAAACAAATTTTGATGGCTACAACACACTCAAAACAGAAAAAAACAAAAAAAGTTAGGACAGAATCACCTTTGCTTTTAATTACACATTTGAATCATCTGGGAATTAAGGATGCTAATTTGTGAAGTTTTGCCAGCAAAATCTTTGCCCAGTCACACTTTATACAAGACTTCAGCTGCTCAACAGTCCATAGTCATTGTCTGATTCTCCTTTTCATGACTGGTCATACATTTTCAATAGGTGACAGATCAGCCGGTCAGACAGTCACATCCACCCGAGTCTACAAAACCACACTGTTGTAGCACATACAGAATGAGAACTGGCATTGTATTGATCTAATATCCATGGACTTCCCATGAAAGATGCATATGCCTCTGTACAATCCCAATTTATGCCTCCACGTCAATGGTACCGTCACACACATGCCAGTCACCCATGCTGTTTGTGCTGATGCACCCCATAACACTTTCACACCTGTCACTGACTGAAGTCTGGATGGTCTCTTTCATCTTTGGGACTGACAATTTGATGTCCGTCCAAAAACAAGCTGAAATGTGCACTCATCTGACCACAGCACACATTTTCACTGTCTTTTGGACAATCTAAGATGAGCTGTGGCCCAGAGAACTCGCTGGCGTCTCTGCCTAGAATTGATGTATAGATTTCTCCTTGTGTAACAGAGATTCACATTGCATTTTCTTGATGCAGCTGCAGACTGTTAAACGACAACAGTTTTCCATAGTACTCCTGAGCCCATGAGGCTATATTTCACACAGCAGCATGAAGGGCTCTCTTGCAATGCCATCTGAGGGGTCAAAGGTCATGCACATTCAACTGAGGTGTCCTGCCTTGCTCTACGCGTACTGAGATTTCTCTGGATTCCCTCAATCTTTTCACAAAATTATGTATTGTAGTTGGTGAAAGACCTAAATTCTTTGCATTGAGAAATTTGTCTGACAATTCTCTCATGAAATTTGGCACAAAGTGGTGAGCCACTATCCAGAATTGCTGGCAAAGACATGATGCTCTGAATAAACTCAATCACGATACCTTGACCTATTACCAATTCACCTGCTTATCGTGGACCGTTTCAAAACAGTTTAACTTGGATATTCTATAACCTTTTCACTTTTATTATGCCTCTGTCCCAACTTTTGTGGAGTGGGTTGCAGCCATCAAAATAAAAAAATGACAAAATACATTGAAATTAGTCAGTGAAAACATTGGAAATATTTTAATTGCAACTTTGTCAATTAAATCAAGGTTAAAGACGGTTAACAAACTACAGATTCTTGATTTTATTGCATTTTATGTCCCAACTGTTGTGGAATTGGGGTTGTAGTTCGAGCACCGCTGTGTGATCACTGGTAAGGGAACGTTTTAGAAATGACGACATTGTGAGGGAGCTTGCTCTCTGTCATGTTTATGCTGCTTTGACAAAATAGTTATTTTTCATATGAGGAGAACTGGTGGAAATGAACTGAAGAAGTGAAATCAGAAGGTCTGCAGAATCCCTGAGCTGTTTTGAGTGATATGCTCATCCCAGACTGGTGTGTTTTCAGGGGAAGCAGGGTTACTGGTGGCTCCAGTGACATTCACCAACCCTTTCCTGGGATACGCGGGCGATAAAGCCATGTCTGAGAAGAAGCTGCTGAGGGACGTCTTTAAGACGGGAGATGTGTACTTCAACACAGGAGACCTGATGCTTCAGGACCACAGAGACTTCGTCTACTTCAAAGACCGGGTCGGAGACACATTCAGGTCTTTATTTCACGATGTTTTCCCTCATGCTTGTAAATGTATCGTGGCTTCAGGGCTCTGGCAGAGAGACTTGGTGGGATTTCAAAAGCTCAAGCTTCCCTCAGTAAAATCACAGACGCAGGGCACTTCCTGTCCGGAGCAGCTTTGGGCACTTCCTGTCGGAGCAGAGTGGTCTTACATGATCTGACACCCCACAGAGAAACTTTTGACACACACACACACACACACATGAACATGCACACCCAGTGTAGACTTTATATTGACATTGATTCTTCAGAAGACGCTTTTACCCAAATGAAATGTCACAAGCCATTTGTCATAAGAGCAGCAGTGCCAGCCGCGTGTAATGCAGAAGAGAAGCCAGTTCTAGCAGGTGCCTGCACTTATGAGTTCGTCATCTGCTTCCAGTGACGTGACCCCAACTGAAGAGCGACACTGTACTTGACCCACAGCTCAGCAATGTTTCTTCTCCCAGCACGCTCCGAATCAGAAGTCGTGTTAACTGAAACATTTCCGTCATTTACGGATTTTGTTTTAGCAGCAGAAGAAAATCTGAAGTCTGTCCGTCACAGTGACCGATTACTCTGAGGGTGATCTATTGTGATGTATAACTGTAATTCCCAGCCCTGTCCAGTGTGGCAGCAGAGCGCGGGATCATCAGCCTCCAGAACACACATAAAACTGCCACGAGTCTTTTGCTCTGCGCTAGTAGTAACGCGAAGAGATGATCAGTTTACACTGCCGCTCCGCTTGATCTGAGCCGTCTGTCACGCCACATTAAACCACGCCAAAACGGCATTTATTGCTTAAATTTCCTAATAAAATGGCCAATTTGAAATCTGAGACTGATTCATATCAAAAGTAATAACCCACAAAGCTTAGCCTATTCCAGTTTATTGAATGGGAAGCGCATTATTGTACTGTTCCTTCATCAACTGAGAATCTATTAAAATCGAGAAATCTTTTTTGTTTGTTTTTCCCAGCCCTAGCATATTTAGTTGTTTTTAGTGGCCTCCGCTGTCACTGTGGTGCGGTGTTGAACATGAAAAGTGACAAACGGTCTCTGTTCGTCTGTTCTTTTCATAAACAAAAAATGCTTAAGCCTATATACTCATCCTGTAGGTTCATTATTAAAAATAAAAATAAAAGCAATTAGATATCATCATAATGAAAATTAAAATGACGGTAATAATAGATTATGATGGAATTTTTACGACCCTCTCGACAATCTTAAAGTCTAACGCAACCTCTGCTCAGAACAAGAAGTAATAAAGTAATTCCTCATTGTGTATTCGGAAAAAAGTATCCCAGTACAGGAAGGGACACAATGAGCCAAAAACAGTTCTCACGATGCAGATGAGCTGTTTTCCATCACTTCCAGAGTACGAGCAAACACTTCCCCTCCGCTCCGCTGCTGCTTCCTGCTCCGCGCTCAACTGCTTCCCAAGAGCATCGTTAGCGAAGTATGGTCGTTGGTCCCACTGAACTCTATTGTAACGGCGCAACTTGCAACCATAGTTTGCCCTGAACGATTTGCCTTTGCTCCATGATGACATTTGCGGCTAGAAAATATTTCAGTATGTTTTGAAATATCACAAAGTTCTGTTCAGAACTTATATTAAACAGAAATCAAATACACAACAATACTAGAAGACTAGTTTTAGCGTGGTTTATTGAAACTAGGGCTGTGCAATCAATCAAATTCGATTATCATGCGCATCTCGTCAGTAAAGCCGGGTTCGTGATTAGCAGTAAATCGCCATCAGCTGCTTTCAGACGGAGCGGCAGTTAATACACAGAGCCGTAGTTCACTGACAAGCTAGGCAATATCGCATTCATAATCGAAGATGATTTCATAAACAGAAAGAATATGCTGTAACTCTTCTGTTTTTAATCTGATAAATTACGGGACAGCATTGACAATCATTTTCTGCACTCCTGAATGTTTCTGTGTGCGTGTGCGTGCGATCTGTAGCAGCACATTAGTTTAGAGCGGAGATTAACTACCTATACAATAAACTGATTATAATGTGAATTCACCCAATCAATATTGAGCATCCACATGCTACCAACAAACATGCTTCAGATATAACCTCCCACACTCGTCCATTGCCATCATTATAACCTTCACCTTCTCTCTGGTTTGAGTGGTCATATGTCTGTTAAGCTAGCTAATCATGTTTAATGCATGAATTCTTGATAAAATGGGCTGTTGGCATTAATTTTGCTCGTGATGGAGTGGAGCGCTCTGAGAGAAAACCACGACGCTCCGACTTTCAAAACATCCACTACTCGCTCCGGTCAAACCTCACACCGCTTTACAGAAGAGGGTTCTTTAATTGTCCGGTTCAACATCTGAAGTGGATCAAAAAAGGTCATCAAAGTTGTCCTAAGACAAGAGCGGGTATTGTTTTGGTTTTAGGACAACTTTGAAAGGTTTTGATCCACTTCAAATGTTGACTGACCTAAGCATATGAAATATGAGCTCAAATGTCTGCTGGGACACTCGCCGTGGTTTTAGTTTTGCCTCCCAAGGTCAAGATGATCTCCTCTGGCTCTCTGTGAGCACTGTGGTGTTTTGCAGGTGGAAAGGAGAGAACGTGTCCACCACGGAGGTGTCTGAAGTGCTGGGCTGCCTGGACTTTCTGCTGGACGTCAGCGTGTACGGCGTTACTGTACCAGGTGCGTCCAGTCTCAGGCTTGGACAGATGCAGTGCTCTTCTGGACTGTGTCTGAATGTTGCTTTGCTCTCTACTTTTTAAAATCATGTTTTTAAATTTTGGTGAAATAAACTGTTCCAAGACTAAAGAAACATTAACTACGTTTCGTAAGTTCCCAACAGCGTTTGGCAGAAGTGGTTTAATTTAACCGTGCAAACCCTGTGTGACGCGCTGGATCTGGTGTTTTGCAGGGTACGAGGGTCGAGCAGGAATGGCCGCTGTTGTGCTGAAGGACGGTCATGGGCTGGACGGAGAGAGACTCTACGGTCATCTGCTGCTCACTCTTCCTCCGTACGCATGGCCCTGGTTTCTGAGAGTGCAGGTACACGCTTCTGCGGATCAGCACTGCGTCAGGCAGACAAACAGACCAGTTTATAAGTGTATTTACATCAGTCCTGCAGTCTTCTGACCGTGACCACTGGTGATCAGAAAATGTTTGGACCCTGTTTCCATCTCTTCTTAGCATTGATCTTTTATGATTTCATCACCAAAATATATGGTGAAAAATATATGGGAAAAAGGACTGTAGCTGAAAGAGTGTTGTTCATCAGTGGTATGTGCTTTTGTTAAAGCCGCCAATCTACATTATTTCAACTTACCTTAACATCAAAGTTCCTGGTTCAAAATTGTAATGCCCATCATTCTGCAGAAACAGTCCACCAATCAGAGAATCGAAACGAGCAAAGCTCCCAGTGCTTTATGCAACCGTAGTTCTTTCCCTCGCCAGAGTCTGTCAGTACACAGACTTGTACTTGTTCTGGTTCATTGTTTATAACTCTTTAACAAAGACTCCCTATGAGGAAAATGAATGGGAACAATACTTGGGGAAGCAAGTCCGCTGGAAAAGTGGGCAGGCACTGTTGCACACTATAAAAGCATTAACACCCAAGACTAAAACAACACCACAGATCACCTTTGACCCCAGAGCTGAGATGTGATCATCATTGGCTCAATCCAAAGCAAAGGTGACTGGAGAAAATACAGAGATGTCATTAACTCTGATCATACAACACTGTGTTTTAAGAACAGAATAGAGCTGCTCTGATGTACTGATCATGTTCCTGTGCTCACTGACGAAACTGCAGCGCGTGTGTGTGTGTGTGTGTGTGTGTGTGTGTGTAGTGGCATTGCCTCTGTCTTGCTGAGCTCTTCCTGTGTTCGTCCTCTAGTCTCGGTTAGACGTGACGGACACGTTCAAGCAGCAGAAGGGCCGGCTGGTGCAGCAGGGCTTCAGTCCGGAGACGGTCCAGCAGCCGCTCTTCTTCCTGGACGCTGCGCAGAAAACCTACTCTCCCCTCACTGCGCAGCTGTACCACGACATCCTATCAGGCAGGATCAGACTCTAGATGCATTGTGGGAAATGCAGCGACCGTGAACGATGTCCTCCTCACCAGACGAGCTTTCTACAGCGATCCTTGTGTTTGTGAGCCTCACAGCTGCTGTGTTTTACTCTCGTACTCCAGTCATGGGCCACAAATAAACTGGAACGACTTTGTTAGGATTCCTTAACATCGACACAGAAAACGAACTAATACTAGAGTCAGTATACTCTTAACCACTTCACTAACGCTTCACTCCTCTCGTTATTAACAGTAAAGATTTTATATTTATTTTAAGAGTATAACAGCACCTTTCCTAATGTTATCTGCTCTTGATAATTATGTAGGCTAATTAATCAAATAGAATAATAGACTGATTCAGATCACAGCTGCAGTATATGTGAGTATTTGCATGTCAAACACAAGATGATGGTTTGTACAGCAGCACTTCTGCAGATCCACTGATGGTCTTCACTACAGATGTCCACGCTTTTATATCAAATAGCTGCTGAATTGGTTTTATAATTGCAGTTATGAACATCAATATATGCAACAGTGTATCTGATACAGTGAAATCAATGTTTTGAGATTGGGCAGTATACGATATATATATATATATATATATATATATATATTATTATTATTTTGTTTTATATTATCATTGCAGATTTAATCATGTTCAGATGTATTTTTTTAAATATTATCTTTGCAGATTTAATCATGTTTATATATATTTTTTAATATTAACCTTGCAGCTTTGCTCATGTTCAGCTTTCACTCAAGGCCAGTTCATTCAGTGTGTGTTTGACCGTAGTGCTGGTCACTGGAAATCCTTGTGGACTGATCTGGCTTGTTTGATGATGACAAAGTGTGACTGTTATTCGTTTGTTAGTGTCTCAGTTACATTGTAATAATGTTAACTTTTTATTGTCCGGAAACTTTGTTAGATGATTGGATTTGATAATCCACTATTATTAATAATGAACTTGTATAGGCAGTTGTGAACCACAAGGGGGCAGTGCTAACCTTGCACATGTTTTGTGTAAACAGAAATGTGATGTGTAATAAAGAACGTATATCAAATGCTGAGGTGTGTGTGGCTCCCTGAAGAAGATCTAGCCCACAGCAAGACAGATACAGTCTTAAAGAAACTATATTCAACAAGCAGGTGCAAATCTTCTCGAACTGAACGACCTTATTTATGTAATGAAAAGAAGCGAGTTCAACATATGTTTCTTTGAGATTAAAGAGATCAGGGCCCGTGTTCACAAAACATCTTAAATCTGCCACAAACTGTCCTAAAATAGCTGTTGACTGCAATCTGCCTCTGAATGTAAACATTTTAGAAACATTTGATGATAATGACATTTCAAATGTCAAAAGGTATCAGCTCTTGTTTTGGAGGTTATCCCAACTCCAGATTTCTGTTTGATTATATCCTTGTGTTCATTAACCAGTTGGGCAAGAAATAACAGCTGTTCTTGCGTCGTTTTGAAATAAAAAAAAATATATATATTATTTTTATTACATTTGCATGTATTATCAGCCATGATTATTCTACTCTGTTAATTAAAAGGCTGTTTATATGCATTTACACTAATTGTTCTTGAGAAGCACACATGTAAGAGGCTGACAAACAAGTATATGTTCAGCTAATTAAGTAGTGACATTTATCCTGCATTTTAAAATATTTGTTTGAATGTGACATTTTAATGTAGAAATTTAGACGCTTAAAAATATGGCACCCTCATGTGACCACAATACCACTGAATAACTGATATAGGCTTATGTATTAATTTTTTTTATTCGAAATATTCCCAAAATATATCATGAAATATCTCGATTCTCAAATATGTGTAAGTAAATGCATTTTGCACCTTTATAGATTGTTAGTTGATCTAATGGGCGATCGGCAAAGTAAGTTAGCCTATAGTGTAATATTAACTTTGCATAAAAATCAGTCTTTTTACTTAAGTACCAGATGTCATCCCATAAAATGAGTGTCATACCATAAACATATAATACGACTGACTTTGTATTTTATGTGGATTTAATAAAAACATTGTAAGTTACTAATTAGCCCATATTTCATTGTACAAAAAGAGAGCAAAGAACGTTTACATTATCAAAGAACATTTCAGTTCAGTCCAGCGAGTTCAAGCACTCTCAAAAACTCCCATAATAATCTCTAAAGCTGTTTACACTGTGAAAGTCATATCTTGCATTCGTACATCGTCACTTTGTTGTTTCTGAGAGATAGCGGCGCTTCGGCGGTGACTCATCTGAACGCTTTATTACCTCTCTTGTCAAGCCCTTCGGATACTGTTCGCCGATCGTCGACCCACGCTTGTCTCTGTTTACTCTTTGTCTCGCCCGTGTTATACCTGTTTGCCACTGCTCGACCCTGCCTGTTATCACCAGGTCTCTGCTCATTAAAAGCTTGCATATGGATCCGCACGCCTCACGTCTCGTCAGCCCGAGAGTGGGTAAAATCTTTGCGTGGCAGGGGCAGCTGCCATTTAACCTGCCACCGCCAATTGCGCCTGCCAGTGGCAGCTGCCACCGCTATGTGCGCCTGCCACCAAACCTGCCACCGCTATGTGCGCCTGCCACGTCCCCAGTAACCGCTTGCCTCGCGACCCGTCATCGCTATAGCAGGTGGCGTGACGCTTAGATGCTGTGCGCTCCATTATGGTTTTAAAGGGAGGAATAATCTAGCCAATAGGTAAATAAATGTAGCACTGTTTGTATGTTTATAAGCATCAATCAGAGTGACGCTTAACTGTGGCAGGCTCCAGCCTGGTTTATACACGACGCGTCCGCAAGTTCGCTTGGGTGCGCGCGCCAAATATGACATCATCGCGGTGTTAGCAGAAGTTCGCTTTGGGTGAGCGCGACCTCATTTCGCATGGCGGTGTGCACGACATTTTTTGAGACTCGAGCGAACAGTTCGCGCGGCGCCGCAGTCAACATGAACAACTTATATTTTCTTTGTAATTTTTATAATAGTTTTAAAATAATTATTCAAATGCCTGTAGCATTGTAACTATAGCAAAGTATTCTATGCACCACAAAACAATGTCTGTAATAGGCCTATATTGTATTGAGAATAAAACAATATTTATCAACATTGCTCTTTTGAACTGTTATATCTTCTCATTTTATATAACATAACAAAGACATCACATGGGTTAATCTATGGCAAAGTATATTTTGCAGTCCCTAACCTTTATAGAAGTGTTACATTTGCAAAACACTGTAGGTTTCAACTTATATACATTATAACATTAATCTTGTATTTGAACAGTTACACCTACTTGAGCCTCAACGTGGCAATATTTTTGTCTAACTTGTACTCTAATAATGTGGACTAATTTGAAATGTTAGAATAAGAAATAAGACATCCTGTAAATTCCAACACTGTGGAATAACCCACATACCGTTAGCTATACTGCAATATGTAGAAATGTGTCTGCATTATGCACAGAAATGAAAGAGTGAACAAAAAGTTTGATGTAAAATTTTATTAAATCAACAAACAATAGTCCATCTTGAATGATCTGACGCAATTCAGGTAAAATTCCTACTTCTCTTCTACTTCCTGCGGATTTAAAGGACGATTTCGTTTGTGCGCCCCCTGTCGTTTCAAAGAACACCTCAACGGCGAACGCGTCAAGTATAAACGCCTCGTCCGTTTGGGGAGGTGCGCGCGCAGTCAGCGGAGGCTCGCGAAGCTCAGTCTGAATTAAGAAGCTGCGCAAAAATACTTACTGCAGATTTCTGAATGTTTACACTCCGATTGGTGCACATGAGCAAACAGACAGTGAAACTGTACATGTATTTACCTTTTTGTCACTGTACCTTATATTTTATTACTTTTTTAAAATCCATAATGGTGCGCGCGTCCCGCCTGCTCCGATTGATCTCCGTAAGGAAACAGAATGCAACCACAACTCTGCCTGCCCCATATGACACACCAGTCAGATCTCGGCACAGCTGCCAAAGAACATGTTACAGCGAAGGTGATATTTAGATGGTTAGTTCAACCAATCAAAAACGTCTGAAGGCTGGGGGTCGTCGGTGTTGTATTTGTTTGCGGGTGGGGGTGGGGTGGCCGGTTTCAAAGCAATAAACGTCCCGGGTCGAGGACAGCCCCCCAAAACCCGATGTAACTTGACTACTTTTAAAAGTAGTACTTTTTTTTTGCATTTGTTTTAAATATAAGCCTGCATGTTGCGTTTGTCATTTTACAGCCTTGAATGTACGTATAAACATAACCTTTACATCCATAACGGCGGATTGATGCATATAAACAAACAAACAGTGGTACATTTATTTACCTGTTCGCCACATAACTTAAGTTTTATTCCTCCCTTAAGCATAACGGCTCGCATCCCCAAAGCGTCGCGCCTGCCTCAACATCTCTCTCTGTTTACACTCTGATTGATGCTTATAAACAAACAAACAGTGCATTTCTACATTTATTTACCTATTTGCCAGATTATTACTCCCTTTAAAACCATAATGGAGCGCACAGCACCTAAGCATCACGCCACCTGTTTGCTATAGCGGTGACGGTTGCGAGGAAAGCGGTGGCAGATCCGGTGGCAGGCGCACATAGCGGTGGCAGGTCCGGTGGTCTGGTGGCAGGCGCACATAGCGGTGGCAGCTGCCCCTGGCAGGCGCAATTGGCGGTGGCAGGTCCGGTGGCAGGCGCACATAGCGGTGGCAGGTCCGGTGGTCTGGTGGCAGGCGCACATAGCGGTGGCAGCTGCCCCTGGCAGGCGCAATTGGCGGTGGCAGGTCCGGTGGCAGGCGCACATAGCGGTGGCAGGTTTGGTGGCAGGCGCAATTGGCGGTGGCAGGCGCACATAGCGGTGGCAGCTGCCACTGGCAGGCGCAATTTGGCGGTGGCAGGTTAAATGGCAGCTGCCCCTGCCACGCAAAGATTTTACCCTTACTGGTCAGCCCCGTAACACATGTGTTCAGGGGCGTGGCTTTGCATGACGGTTGCAGGGAGGGTGGGACATTTGCTTGGAATGCTTTCAGTGCTATAAAGTTAGCATTTTCCAAGATCTCCTACTGAACCTTTAATGCACAGCTCTGTTTTGGCACCGGCTCGTCAGGCGCTTCGTTCCGTTATCACTCTCAATCATAGCAATGACTCCTGGCACGATTTAACAGATTCACTCTCGGAAATGTAACATTTGAATTAGTCATTCCTGAAACGGTACACATGGACGTTTGGTCCTCTTAGACAAACAGAACTTTTCTCCAAATTGTGAATGGATTATGTAGAGAAACCGAGCAGAGGGCGCTCCTCTTACAGCACAGCTGACCGGAAATGACTGAGCTGGCTCATCTACAACCAGGAAGTAATCCTGCATATGGTCAATTGTGCATTTTATTTCTTAGGATTCACAGATGAATAAAAAGTTCAAAGTTACTGTATTTTTGTTTTACTTACCACAAACATTTGAATGACAGTTAATCGCAGATTCCACAAAATATGAGGCAGATGCTTTATACATTGATAATAATCAGAAATGTCTGTTGAGCAGCAAATCAGCATATTAGAATGATTTCTGAAGATCATGTGACACTGAAGACTGCAGTAATGATGCTGAAAATACAGCTGCGCATCACAGAAATACATTACACTTTAACACATTCACACAGAAAACTGCTGTTTTAAATTGTAATAATATTTAACAATATTACTGCATTTATGGGTAACACTTTAAAATAAGGTTCATTAGTTAACATTAGTTAACAACATTAGTAAACATGAACTAAGAATGAACAATACTTCTACACCATTTATTAATCTTTTATTAGTCAATGTTAATTTCAGCATTTACTAATGCATTATTAAAATCACGAGTTGTGTTTGTTAACATTAGTTAATGCACTGTGAACTAACATGAATAAACAATGAACAACGGTATTTTCATTAACTAACATTAACAAAGATCAATAAATAGTGTAATAAATGCATTGTTCATCGTTTGTGTTACCCATTTATGATCAAATGAATGCAATCTTGATGAGCAGAAGAGCCTTCTTTTGAGCAAATTCTTGGTTGTCTTGTATGGATCAGGGTTTTTAGTGTCTTGCTATGAGTTTCTTTCTTCTGTTGAACACAAAAGAACAGTTGATGAGCACCACTGACTTCAATAGTAGGGAAACAAATACTATGGAAGTCAATGGTGCTCTTCAACTGTTCGGATCCAACATTTTTCAAAATATCTTCTTTTGTGTTCAGCAGAAGAAAGAAACTCATACAGGTTTGGAACAAGTGGGGGGTGAGTAAATGATGACAGAATTTTCATTCTGAAAGTGAACTGTTCCATTAACCCTAAGGCATATTAGTATTTTGCTGTCAGAATAAACAGCGAAAATCAGTGCAGAGATAACGAAGACACCCACATGATGGCGCTAAGCCTCGAGAGGACGATTTCAATACTGACAGATGCTTCCTCGGTGTTAGATCATGCCTCCAGGCCAGAAGACTGATCCAGCCACGGACGCCAGATCCTGTCAGAAAACAGAACAGTCTAATACCCAAAACCTGTTAACAGTCTTCTATCAGTCACGAGGTTGACTGAGTAAAGCCAGAGAAGAGCAGAAGCAGGAGATGAACTGATGATGGTTAAAAAAAAGAAAGAAAAAGAGAGCATTGAACAGTCTTACCTGCATATGCCTCAATGCTCAGACTTTATCTGACAAATGCAGATCCAACAAGTAGTGTTACACCAAACTGGGCCCGTATCCACAAAACATCTTCAGGCTAAAAGTAGCTCATAGGAGAAAATCTTAAAAATAATGGCTGTGAAAGTCCTAAATGTCGCCTCTGATTGGTCCTCGAGTTCATGAGCTCAACAGAATCGTGTGTGATTGGTTATAATTCGCAGTGCTTTAAAGCGTGTGTGTCTCTGGCTCTGTGCCAGCCAGCGATATATATATATAATTTGCTTTGTTTTATATTGTTTAAAGAAAACAAAAATAATGTGGGATTAGCTGAACTTTAAAGAGGGGAGATGTGGTGAAATGTGAACAGTTTATTGTGATTGGCTGTTCTGTGTCTGGGTCCAGGGTTGCTGGGCAACGGGGGCGGTGCCAGTGAGGCAGTCAGCGACTGAAGGTGCTAATTAGGTGCTAATAAGTTTGTGCTAATTAATAAAGTTGAGACTGAGTTCACCTAGTTGTCTGCTCCGTGTATCATGGCATAATGAATAGAAAAAATAAATTGAATTAAATACAACTTCTCAACATTAAATACAAAGTTTTCAACAATTAGCTAAATGCCCTGCTGAAAAAACAAAAAACAAGACCCCATCACTTATTGAAACCTGGTATTGGGTTTAATGGAAACTTTAATGGACCCCGTGGGTCTCTACTGGGTCGCCTTTTATTGGTAGCTTGTTAAAACCAAAATCCTCATGGAATATGTCCCAAAACACACTGCAGAAACCATTCTTTACTGGTTTTAATGGTTAAAAGTGGATGGTTTGTAATGTTTGTAATGGTATTTGTAGTGGAAACCATTAGAATTTTCAATGATGGTTCTATTGTTTTTTTTTTTTTTTTGTGAGCAGGGTGGTTTTGAATGTAATTATTCAGGAATATTTGGAATATTAAATCTATGTATTTATACAGGAGGTAGCCTATTAAGATGGGCTGTCAAAATTCGAACCCTCTATTTTACCCTCACTCCTGAGAATCTGCCACACGTTTTAATATGCCGTTAGGAAAACTTACATCCACATCTACTGTCGGAAATGTGAAATGTCTGAACAAAATAAAAAGCAGTATAAAACTCCGGGCTTGAAAAACAAACGACCAGAAGAAGAGAAAGCAGAAAACCCTCGGTATATTTCAGTACTTTTGTACAAAGCGTTCAAACGCTGCATCAGTTTTTGCTGACCCCATGATCTTGTCTGAGCCTCACACAGAACGACTGGAGAAGAGCCGCCGCTCTCTGATAGATAGTCTGCTGCGAGCGTCACTGTTTTATATACGACTTTAACAGAAGTTTAGGATCCTCCTCCACAAGCTGCGCTCCTCCTGCTCTTCACTGCAGCTACAGCATCTGTTACGATCTCCCCTTCATCTCCTGAACTAACTGACTGTAAAGGTTCCCTGGGTTAAATTACACTAGGATCTATCATGTCTCAAGGGGCTCTGAGGTGTTTAGTGGGATTTGCTGCACTACTGGGAATTTCATTGGTGAAAATCTCAGGAATTCATGGAAAAGCAACTGTTCGTATGGATGGGTCTCAGAGGCAGGAAAAACAGCTCGAGTCCCTGAGAGGGTGAGTCTCATGACACACATGCAAACTAATGCTGCTTTTATGAGAATATAAGGCTGTGATATGCGGTGAGGCATATGCTGTTATTACAGAGGCGTGTGATATATGAACTTCTTATACTGAAGCTGGTATAACTGCAGATTACCTCTTGTAGCTTTGTCCCACAGGCTTCTTTGGCATTGCATCGCTGCAGGTGAATGTGATCTTTGTGTTTTTGCAGACCTAACGTGTGTGGATCAGGCCTGCAGTCCTACTGCTGTCCGGGCTGGACGACTCTGCCCGCAGGGAACCGCTGTGTTGTGCGTGAGTCCAGACGCTCCTCACAGATCCCTCTCTAGCTCCACTGGGTCTGCTTTGTGTTTGCTTGATTCCCAGAAAGAAATTCTAGGAAGCATGTGCAATGAATCAAAGCTTTGTTTATGCCTTATATATAGATATAGAAAAAAAACACTTAGTTTTTCTTCTATTCTAGGGCTTTGCTTAGACAAATGAATGAATCACACTGGTCATTAGACACTCTTAAAACATGTGTTAAAGTGCAAGAACAGCGATCCCAAAAAGTATTTAAACATATAAACCTCTATAAAATGCATACTTATCACATAATACGATTTAACAGAAAGGCGCATGTATATTGGGGAAAATGAAATACGAACAGTTTAATAATAATAATGAACAATAGATGAATTAATGAAAATGAAGACAGTCAGTACTGTGTTTGTGGTCAGTGGAACATGCTGGTAGTAGTATATGTGCCCTACAGCGACCCCTGAGGGACACTGACTTCATACATCTTCCAAAAATCACCACTACACCAGCTGATTCAAACACATTTAGACGAGTCTTGAAGCTGTAAAGTTTCTCAGTTCCTGTTCCAGTGAGGTTCTCTGTTAATGCTGCCGCATGCTCTCTATCGCAGCTATCTGCCGCAGCAGCTGTGGTGACGGTTTCTGCTCCAGACCCAACATCTGCACATGTCCTGATGGACAAATAGCCCCAACCTGTGCCACCAAATCATGTGTGTTTTTCACTAGGTTTCTAAAGAAAAGGATGCACTGTAAGACAACAGTCCTAACCAGTAATAAACCATTTGCAACTATAAATCCTTTCTGTCCTCTTCTCTTTTGTCTTGTTAAAGCCCAGCAGTGCAGTATCAGATGTATGAATGGAGGGCTGTGTGAAGGTGACCACTGTCGGTGTCCAAAGGGATACACGGGAAGCTTCTGTGGACAGCGTGAGTGTGTTTGTTCTTTGTGAATCTGACCGAATGACTTCCCTCCTCGCTTCTTTCTGTCCTCTGAATGCTGACGATCGGCTTGTTTTGGTATTCTGTAAATTCTCTGTTACAGCTGTACTCGGGTCTCTTCACTTCAGTCAAACTCAAAGTAAAACCAGAGACAGCACATTTATCTGCACTACTAACACACTGGATTATTTTGATTATATGCAGTAAAAGCATGTAGAAGGTCAGCCGTTGTTCACAAACCCTGCGCTGGAATGCATGACAAACACTGACGTCTTGAAGGATCTGCAGGTGTCCTGCTCTGTGGTGAGGAGTAATCAGCACAGACCGCTGGAGGTTCAGGCTTCACCAGAGACGCTGCTGATGTAAATCATCCAGAGACGCCGAGTTCAAGGCCTTGCTCATAGACAGTTGAGGGCAGGCCAGAGCTGTTGGCTCAGCTAATGTCAGAAGTCTTTGATTCTGGATCTAAAGCCGTGGCCTTATGCCAGTGCTTTGAAATGCAAGATGAGCAGCATTAACCTGTATGTTACTTGTGTTAACAGCCAGACAAAATCACTGTTTGGTTATGGTGAAGTGTACTAGACTTTCAGATTAAGATGCAGTGTTGGGCTCGTTACTCAAAGAATGTAATATATTACTCATTACTAGTTACTCCTTTCAAAAGTAATATTGTTACTTTACTTATTACTTTCTGGCAACAGTAATTAGTTACACTTCTAGTTACATTACTTTTTCTTCACATCCCACAGAAGTTGTAACTGTGTATCTTCCAGATCAAATTCTTCTAGAATCCGCATCGGATCGCAGTCAGAAGTGATTACAAACACTCGATAGTGACTGATAGTGGCATTCAAGTAGAAGTGTTGTATTCATCTCATTAATTGTAATGTGTAGCTGGAAGTAATTGTAATTTCTCCATTACTCATATAAGATTAAATTTCATTATGTATTTTATCAAATCACATACGTTTGTAAGAAACTTTAATTTTCCAAAAAGATTTTGAATTATATTAATATAATGTAGCACATGCTGATCAGAGGGATGTAATGCCAGAGTAAAGTAATGCCACAACTTACACAACAGTGTTCAGATCATCTTTTTTCCTGAAAAAATCAATATAATGCAATATTTCTATCTGCTGAATGTAAGCTTTTCCATATTCCCAGCTTGCCTGCTGCACCGGGGACATCACATGCGTGTGCGAGTCGTGAACATCATGAAAATAAATCTAGGAATGTTTTGATTGTTGGATTTTAAATCAGCATCAAAAGTAACTGAGCTGTTTTATGGAAAGTAACTGTAATATTATTACTGAAATCTTATTAGTAATCAGTTACACTACTAGTTACTGCAAAAAGTAATATTATTACAGTAACTAAGTTACTAGTTTCTAGTTACTGCCCAACACTGTCTAAATGTGTTTCACATAGGACATGTAGCACAGATGCCTGACCGAATGGAACTTAATCAAATCAAGCAGAGCATGTCCAGTATATTGGCTTTAATCTGAAGAAAGGTTGTGATCTGCAGTTCTTTGATCCTCACAAGGATCAGACTTATGATTCGTCATATTCAGACGTGTATGAGAAGCAGACGCTGAGCCCACAGCAGTGCAGGTTTTGAACGCAGGTGGTTTTGTTCCAGCTGTGTGTGAGAAGACCTGTCATAATGCTGGACGCTGCGTTGGACCGAACCGCTGTGTGTGTGTGTACGGCTTCACTGGACCGCACTGCGAGAGAGGTAAGAACAAGCCTCTATACTCTTCTACCATGTCAGATCAGTCTCAGACAGAAAAAAAGCATCACATTTACAAAAAATGTTAAGAGAGTGATATCGTATTTTCACGTTAATTAAAGCAAAATGTGTAATCTTTAATAAAAGCAACATTTTTGGTAATATTCCTGAGAATGATGAACTTCATTGTAGAGTATAAAACCTCAGTTTCTGAATTCTAGTCATATCTATAAAATTAAACTGAAATTGTATTGACAAGGGTTTTGAAATGAAATGCAGCATGTGTTCTGGTGATTATGAAGCCTCTGTTTCACATGGAAAATTATTCTGAGCAACACTGACCGTTTAAATGTGAAGCTTAACATGAAAATCAGGAGAAAGATGTTTTTTTTCAGGATGTATAGGAGTTGGCTCAGGGGCTGATGGTAAATGAAAGCTCATGGTTGTGTAATGCAGAGCACATGTCAAGCTGTTCATACCTGAGTCCTGCTCTCTCCAGGCGCCTTTTAAACATCATTAAATCAAACATGTTTGCTTGTTCGTTTTGTAGACAATAAAGGTTATTAAAACTCTTCTGGGGATGCTAAAACAGTCAGTCTGCAAACTGTAAATTCACAAATGTTTTGTGTCCATGCTATAGTTATGCAAGACAAAACCTGAAACAGATCCATCATTAAGATGTTTTTAACCAAAATACAAGCCCATAGTCCATAAAAATCCATAATAACGCTTCCTCCAGTGAAAGAGTGTTCTGGTGTGAATCAGGAGAGAAATCTGCAGATCAAGCGGCGTTTAAAACAGTCCAAAACAGCTCTAAACTAATATGTGGCTGGATTTTGATGTGAGAGACAACAGCAGATGCACTTTTTTCACTGGAGGAAGTGTTATTATGGATTATGGATTTACAATGTAAAGAAAGAACGTTATACATCATGATAGTATTGTTGGACTTCCTTTATTTGTGTGAATTGGGGTGTAAATTCAGCTGCATTTTCATAATGCTGTTTATCTCTCTGTCTGTGAGCTGAATGTCTGATCATCATCTGTACAGAGCAGACGCTTTAAGATGCACCTTTCATTCAGAGCACAGTTCGTTTTTCCATAACTGTTTTTGTCCAATACTCTCTCTTGCCTGGTGAATAACATGATATTTGTATCATTTTCACTTGAAGATTGTGAACCGTGTGCTTTGTGACTGTTGTGTCTGTGTCAGATTACCGGACAGGGCCATGTTTCGTCCAGCAGCTCCGCAGGCCATGTGCGGCTCCGAGCGCTGGGTTCGTCAGCAGTAAGGCTCTGTGCTGTGCCACGCTGGGACAGGCGTGGGGTCATCTGTGTGAGCTGTGTCCAGCGCTCGGCTCGCCCTGCAGCAGAGGATTCACACCAAACACCCGCACAGGAGCCTGCCAAGGTCAGCGCCCGTTCCATCACCGCAACTCGTTATATATTGACGCTTGGTCAGGACCCCTAGGCGTGGCTTTTTGTCTCCTGAAGCCATACGATATCTTTATGCGAAGAAGAGAGTAAACCATAACGTTTTAATCGCTGAAAATGATCCTGCTCCGTTAAAGCATTCACATCGCATTTTTTGAATTCGCACACAGAGACATCACACAGCAAGAGCTTTACGGCGGACGGAGACGGCGATCGCGTCTATTCCTCTCACAAATCAATCGTTTTACCTCGAAAGACTTGGAATATTATTATTTTTTTTTTAATAAATTATGACGGTAGTTGTATCTGCCTGTTATATCTTGTGTTTTATTGATAAATGGTAGGTTTAGGGGCAGGGGTTGGGTAACGTGCTCATAAATGTGTAAATAGTGTCATATAAATAAAACTGTTGTGACACACCCCGGCATATACTGTATGCAATAATGACAATATTATTGCCCAATATATAATTTAATCATGACGATAAGCCTTTTGCGTCGGCATATTGACGCTAAGGGTTTCTTATTTAAAGCAATGGAGGTCGAAAAATGACGGTAAAGGTGTACCCTGAGCGTCAAAAAGCAACACCAAAGAGTCCTGACCAAGCGTCGATATGTGACAAGTTGGGAGTGAGACCGTGTTGATCACAGACAGCAATGTGTCAACGCTTTGGAAAAGATTCGTTTATACATTTAAGCGCTGGATTTTGGTCGTCTTTCAAGGAAATACATTTACACTTAAAATTATTAATTTAATTAACACTTTTTTTATCTAAAGTGACTTATCAAATGTGCAGTTGAGAGATTCTACATCATGCGTTTGATCCTAACAAGACAGGAATATGGCAGACAGCGGGAGGGTTCAGAAAACCAGTTTGAAAATGAATTTTTGTGGCACAGAAATGACAGACTTTCCCTTAAAGAGTAAGCTGGTCAACAATGTCCAGAACAGTCAAGAAGACCCAGAGCAGAAGAAGTTCCAGTTGAGGCCATTACAAGAGAAATGAAAAGAAGATATGGTCTTGTACTCAGACTCAAGACCTTTCTCCTGACTCTCTTGACTGGAACTCGACCCTCTTCTGGTCTACAACACTGGTGCACAATGTCGTTCAGGCATTTCTAGACAAAGGAGCTGTACAGATTTGAGAAAGAGTTGTGTCCCTCTTTGTTAAGCAGCAGTGAACAGCAGCCAGTCACTGCGAGAGGGAGACAGAGGGAGGTGTGAGTGAACCATCCACGTCACTGCGAGTATCATGAGGCTGGAATGAGCAGCAGGGCTGTGTGTCATTGGTATAAAATCCATGTGCCAGGATGATTGGTCTCAGCCATGTTGTGTATATGCAGAAGTGCTCTGTATTTCAGCTTGCTTCAGTCAATATTCATGAGCAGTGCAGAGAAGAGACTGAGTGCAGGTTTTAATGACACCAGCCACTTTAGTGCTGTTTCTATGATATCTAGAGCTCAGTAACTGCAGCTGCTGTGGTAAAGAACTGCTGTACTGACCAAGTGATGAGTTTGTGCTGTTTGATGCTCTTTTAGCTCATTTGCTTCGTTTACCACCACATTGGGCATCGCAGCATCTCCTGTTCATTGTAACACCAGTGGACTGACTCAGCTACAGTTTATACTGTTTCTGAAACTTGCCCATCCACTCTCACTTTTCATGGGTATAACTAGACCTGAATTTTCCTGAGTCAGTCTTTATGAGTCATTGAATCATTCACTCAACTGATTGGTTAAAAAAATGCTGATTCATTCAGGAACAAATCAATGACTGTCTTCGTGAGACATTGAATCATTTATTCTCTCAGCTACCTCGTGCAGGAGGGAAGCACTGCTGAGTGTTGCTGAGGTGTGCAGTGGTTGAACTGTAGTATAAACGCAAACTTTGCAGAACGTCCACTGATTCCTTGGCTGTTGTGATTACTGTGGGATTATTTGAATGTGTTTTGAGTGACCAGTTGATACACTCCTACTATTGTAGTATCGTTGATTTGATGTTGGAATTACTGTGTGACATTATAAATGGAAATTCTTTTAAAAGAACCATGATTGTTTGCTTTGATTATCATTCATTCAACTCATTATTGACACTTCAAGAGAAAAGGATTTAAGGGAGTTGTGTAATGTTTTCTCTTTGTCCAGATGTTGATGAATGTAAGGCTGTGCCTGAGCTGTGTAAAGGAGGAAAGTGCATCAACACTGTGGGCTCGTATCAGTGCCAGTGTCCCGCAGGTTTCCAGCAGCACAGTAGCTACATGATGTGTGAGGGTAAGTAACATACAATAACAAATGTTATTCCAGAGATGGAAACTCGAGTCTGCGACTTGGACTCGAGTCGCACTTAAGTTGCATAAATAAAGACTCGAGACTTGACTCGTAAAAAAACGCAAGTCATTTGGTTTGGAAGTTTATATGAATGTATCTCTGAGGGGAACTGGCTGTCTTTAGAAAAGTTTAGATGGTATTTTCTTTTCATCTTGCCTCTGTATAATGCATATTAAAGTGGTGTTCATAACCGCAGCACTGCTCTGTTTACAGCAGCAACCAAGGGAACGATGTTTAATTGCTGTTCATAAGCGCCACCTGCTGGCAGACAGTGAATCTGCGATCTAATTCAGCTCGTCTGCTGTTTTGTTTCATGCAGATGTTTTCTGTAGAATAGTTTCACAAAACTAAAGTCAGACCATTTTGTTTTTACTTCAAATTTCGAAATTATATAACCCAATTTAGATTAAAAACTGCTCATGCTGCATGTATGCAGCCTCTTTGTTTGGATTGTGTTGTGTTTAAAACACAGTGGTTGCCACTAATCTTAAACTGAAAAAGAGCAGACAAAGCCTTAGTTTGTTTATTTGAGATTTCTTTAATTTGTGTTATTCATTTGATTGATTGGGGGTTGTTTTAAAATTTCAATTTAGCTTTGTTTGACATATTTCAATTTTACAAAGAAATGTGCTGCATTTTGTCTGACAATTAATTAATGGACACCTTTTAATTTCTAAGTTTTTTTTGTTTGTTTGTTTTTTTAGAAAATCATATTGTGAAATCAATATTTCAAAACCAATTTAGCCTCAATAACTATCTCAAATCAAATCAAATCTCTTTATTTTCACACATCATGTACACAAGTGTACCAATGGTGAAATTCTTAGGTGCAGACTCTGTGCCATGGCAGTACAAGCAACAAGATATGAAAATTTACAATATACACAAACAAGAATATACAACAATATACACACTTTACACAATATACACATTTGCACAGTATACAATAAACAATATACAGTTGTACACAATATACATTATAACTACATATTTCTATAATATACACATAGTAAGTACACATGTGTTCTCAAGAGACTTATAGATGTATGTATAGCTTTTATATTTGACTTATAGCCAGGTGCACCTGCAATTCTGGCTAAATTAACGCTGTGTGTGAATTTGCGCATATTACTTCGCAAAAACGTTTGCAGTTAGTTTTTAATATTACATTCTTGAGGACTCTATGCTTACATTTCTTTTCAGGAGCACTAGTGCTCCTACTTAAAAAAAAAAAAAAAAAAAAAATAGGAACAGACCTTCTGATCAATGACAGGAGGGTCATTCCTGGGATTCAGTAACATTTCAACTTGGAATAGACATGTTTTTCAACTTCTAAATACCCCAGATCATTAGGCACATATCAAACCTCCAAAAAATATTCATCATATTTTTCCACCTCAGGCATTAAAGACCTTTTATCAATTTGAGTTTTTTCCAGCTTTTTTTTTTTTCTCAACCCCGTAACGGACAAAATTGGGATTGGTTTAAAAAGGATTTTACACAGAAATCGTTATAAAACAAACGTCCACCTACTGCTCTTGTGTTCCTGATAACAATTTAATGATATCAAATGTAACATTTATCATCATTTTCACAATTTTATAGGACTGAAGCTAAAAATACTCAAATTGTGTGTCTACAGTCTCTTTATTTTTGTAAAAAATATTTTTTATTTAAAATTTTAACTAAAACCACAATTTTATTGTTTTAGCCCTTAACATGTCAGATGGTAATCAGCAATAAATATTTTTGTCTTCCCTATATTTTTCTAAAAATATTAATGTGACAAGGTGTGATGGGGTTGAAGACTGTAACACATTTGAAATTTTACATTGCCTTAAATTTAATTTTTTGGTTTTGTTTCTCTCTCATATTGTCCCCTTGTTTCTGGGTCTACATATCTGCATGGCCAACATGCAGCTGCTGAAAATGTGGGCACAGTTTCTGATGTTTTACAAGAAAGGAACACAAGTAAATGCTTTCATTGTTGCCAAAAATCACAGACACTATGCATATTTTGTTATTAATTTTCTAAGTACAAACTCAGGGACATTACAAAATGCTTGGTTCAAGATAGATTATTATTTTATGCTAAGAATATAAAAATGCAATAATTATTTTTATTAATTATAATAATTATTAATTTTATTAAAATAAAGTTTTGTGAAAAGTTTCTAACAATTCATTTTGGTGAACCACCACTTTAGAAACTCTGGGGGACTGAAATATTACCAAATCCCAAGAATGACCCAGAAGTTAACTTTCCTATTGATATTTGACTCCTTAAAGTTTTTTTTTGTTTTTTTTTTTAAACCTTTGTAATGTCATTTTTCTAACTTTATTAAATGTATGTCATCTTTTGTGCCAAAAAAATTAGATGTATAAACTTTTCTCCAAAAATTTTAACTAAACAATAAATTCAATTAAAATAATAAGATATAACAGAAGAATAAGTTTCCAGTCAAATGAAATCAGCATCAACAGTTCATCTTTGCATGGCACAGAAGAGCACAAATGTGGCATTAAGCAATATTTACAGAATTTAAGAAATTTTTGACAAGACTCAGAGGTGGCATTAATGCATCTCATAATAACAATGTTATGAGATTAATGTTTTAAATATATAAAATTTCAATGGATTAAATGACTCAATTTATACTTTAAAAATGAAACAGAAACTGCCAGTAGGTGGCAGCAAGTCACTGTCTTTGTCACTGAATCATTCATTCAATCGATTCGTTCAAACGGCTGATTCGTTTAGGAACGAAGCAAGTGACTCTCTTTATGAATGGGTCATTGAATCATTGACTCATTAGATTTGTTCAAAAGCAAAGATTCATTCATAAACGAAACAGCGCTGTGTCAAAGACTTGCACAGAGGCCCAGCTGTAACTTTGTTTTTTAACTATATTTTTGTTGACGAAATAGAGCGAAATAGACAACAGTGTTCCTAAAATGTAAGTCACTTAATATTAACTTTTGTATAAAATAAAAAATGTATAAGTATAAATTCAATTTCACATTTGCAAACTCTCTATAATCATTAAAAAGCTTTAACCCTCCTTTCATCGCTATCTCACAAACTTCCATTTTAATGAATGAAGCTCTCTACACTGCACACTTAATATATTATTTACATCGTCTCTACACTTTGTTTGTTACAATGAATGACACCAACTGCAGTCTGCCTTCACGATCTGTGCTGTGAGGAGCAGGACGCGCAGCTATAGAGAAGCTATATTTCTATTGGCTGCAGTCTGCAGGTATTAAATGGCAAAGACGGCATCGCGCAGCGAACCATAAACACAGCGCTACGTTTATATGCAGAACTGGGATCGCTTTCGTATTCTTTTGAATGGATAAAATATAGAAATCACTTTAATTTCCAAATAAACCTAACCAGTTGGAGATGAAACGCCGTCCCGAAATTACTCCCGGACTCCATTTCCAGCCCTGCTTATAGCTTTATATTTGACTTACAGTGATGTATACTGTTAGTGTTTTACTATGAAGTGCAGTGCAGTAGTTAGTGCAGAAGAGAAGATGGAGCTGCATCTGTTCCAAGCTGTACAGTGCAAGACATGCTACAGTGCTGTCAGAGTCAGTGTGACTGGTGTGTAGATGGAATCCAGTGTGAGGGGTAGGGGTAGGTGGGTGAGTGTCGTTTACTATCTGGAGTTCAGCAGTCTGATGGCCTGCGGGAAGAAGCTGTCTCGCGTTCTGCTGGTTCGGGTCCTGATGCTGCGGTACCGTCTTCCTGGTGGTAGCAGCGAGAAGAGTTCATGGCTCGGGTGGCAGGAGTCTCTGATGATCTTCCGTGCTTTCCTCACACATCGTTGGGTGTAGATGTCCTGGAGGGAGGGAAGCTCACCTCTGATGATGTGCTGGGCCGTCTGAACTATTCTCTGCAGGGCTTTCCGGTTGAGAGCGGTGCTGTTCCCGTACCAGGTGGTGATGCAGCCAGTCAGGATGCTCTCCATGGTGCAACTGTAGAACTGTCTGAGGATTTTTGGGCTCAAGCCAAATTTCTTCAGTCGCCTGAGGAAGAAGAGACGCTGGTGGGCCTTCCTCACTACTGATTGTGTATGAGTAGTCCAGGTGAGGTCCTCGGTGATGTTTACGCCGAGGAACTTGAAGCTGCTGACCCGTTCCACTGGAGTCCCGTCGATGGGGGTGGGGGGTGCTCACTGGTCTGCCTCCTGAAATCCACCACCAGCTCCTTGGTCTTACTGATGTTCAGAGAGAGGTTGTTGTTGTGGCACCAGTTAGCCAGGGTGTGCACCTCTTCTCTGTAGGCTGATTCATCGTCGTCGGTGATCAGACCTATCACCGTTGTGTCGTCCGCAAATTTGACGATGACGTTGGAGCTGTGCATGGCTACACAGTCATGCGTGTACAGGGAGTACAGGAGAGGGCTGAGAACACAGCCCTGAGGGGCTCCAGTGTTGAGGGTCAGCGGCGAGGAGGTGTTGCTGCCTACTCTGACCACCTGCTGTCTGTCTGTCAGGAAGTCCAGGATCCAGCTGCACAGAGAATTGTTCAGACCTAAATCCCGGAGTTTCACTACAAGCTTAGAGGGCACTATGGTATTAAACACTGAGCTGTAGTCAACAAACAACATTCTCACATATGTGCTCCTCTTGTCAAGATGGGAAAGGGCAGTGTGCAGGGTGAAGGCAATTGCATCATCGGTGGAGCGGTTATTGCGGTAGGCGAACTGCAGTGGGTCGAGTGATGCTGGCAATACAGAGCTGATGTGATCTCTGATAAGCTTCTCAAAGCACTTACTGATGATGGGAGTCAGAGCAACAGGGCGCCAGTCATTCAAGCAAGAAGCTTTGGGTGTCTTTTGTATTGGCACAATGGTGGATGTTTTGAAACATTGTGGGACAACAGATAGAGAGAGGGAGAGGTTAAACATGTCTGTAAAGACTCCAGCTAGTTGGTGAGCGCATGTTTTAAGGACACGGCCAGGAATGTCGTCTGGACCTGTGGCTTTGCGGATATTCACGCGCCGGAGCGATCAGGTAACATCCGCTACAGACACGGAGAGTGGACGTTCTGAAAGAACTGTTGCTAATAAATAGAACAAAGACTTGAGACGTGACTTGGACCGCAGAGACTTGTGAACATGTCTGTGTTATTCTACTTCAGTAAGCATGCCAGTAAAAGAATAATGCATATTTAACGAAATGAGAGAGCATACAATCCCATCAATATAGAATTTATAAAGCCTCACTGTAATTGTCTGATAATAACACAGGAAATGACAGGTATTTTGCGTGCAGGAGGTTATAATTGAGCTCCAGAGGAATGGCTCTGTCTGAACATACACATTCTAGCGGATGCCTTTCATTAAAGACACTCATCTCATGTACAGCTGTCCACTGTATTTTTGTTTTCCCTGCCACACTGGAGCAGTAAACCCACTTAAGCTAATAAAAGTGGTGTGTTTGAATGTGTAAATCTCTCAGATGTGGATGAATGCTCCACGGTCCAGCGTGTGTGTGATGGAGGACGCTGCATGAATTCAGCGGGCAGTTTCTCCTGTGTGTGTCCTGCTGGATTCTGGCCATCTGCAGACCGGACGCGCTGCCTCGGTGAGTTAGACAGCGATGGACTCTTTTCTCTATTATATGTGTATACGTGCTGGAATGTTCCCAGCTTTATACTAAAGACTTTGAAACGTTGGTAATGATTACAGTGTGTGTGTGTATGTGCTTTGTCCAGCACTTGTTGAGGCATGTGGTGAATTCTGTCTTCAGGAAGACATCACAAGCTATCAGACCTCGACCTATAATCAGCCCGTGTAGCTTTCCAGACAGAAAGTAGCCCAGAAAACCTGCTCTTTCAATTCCTGAGATGGAACTGGATTGGCCAAGCACCACAGAAAGATTCATTGCAATTTGAATTGACTAAATTCACTGAAATTAAGTGTTATTTCACCCTGGACCTTAAAATGAAATTAATACGTGTATATGACTGTAACCATAATGAAATCTATCAGTTTGATGCAATAACATGTACCTTATCAAGCATTGTATATGTGGCCGGCTTGACATCAGTTCCTCTCGTAGGGATACAGTCAAGTCGTTTGGTACAGTGGCGGTCATCCTTGCGTGCTCTACACTTTCCTCCACACTCACTAAGTTTCGGTTTCAGGCCACATTAGTTGGACGAGGTCTCTCTTCTGAGCACCACAACAGGGCCTTCTCGCGAACTTCAAATAATGTAGCATGAGGTCGCTCTCTAACCACCTTGCGCAGTTCCCTCCGGAGTGCTGAATCCCTCACCCCTTCTATAAACTGGTCTCTCAATGTCAACTGCACATCTGGAACACAATGTGGTGCTTGTTGCAGTGTAGCATTTATCATCAATGACAGTGCATGTGAAAAATCACGAAAATCCTCACCGTCCAGTTGTTTTCGTTCATAAAATGTGTGCAACAACTGGGAGGTGCTACGAGTTTCCCTGAAAGCTGCCCTCAAATATGAGAACAGGTCTTATCCTCACTCCCCATACATAGCCTGATTTCATCTAGTACTGAACCCTTTAGGTGAAAAATCTACCTGATTTTCAGCATTCAACCCCCTCACTCTTACAACCTTCCCAAGTTCCTCAATGAACTCATCAACATTTTGGCAGTCTTTACCTGGATCCCCACTGAAAGGTACAATTTGTCTCTCCCTTGGGATATACACATAGGATCTAGTATGGACATTAGTCATGTTTGCCAGAGCTGACATCATGTCTATGCCCTAACTCCAAGATCTGGGACTGAAGCTGTGAGACAGGGTTACCTCCCTCAATGTCCATTTCTGGAGCTGCAGCACCTGCACCTTGAATGTCCTCCTCCATGAGCGGCTGCACCATCCATGTCCTCAGCATCCATGACTTTGAGCCGTAGTCACTGAAAGTCTCAGTTCAACAAGCACTGTCCTCCTCGAAGTCCTCACAAACCGCAGTCCTGATGCGCTGACCCTTTGTCCTGCTGCCGCTTCTGTCAGGATGGCACTGCAGGTCCTTCCAGCACTCAGACGCTTTTTGCCACAACTGTTGTTTGCACCCTTCTACTTTTACACAAAACAGAGTCTATCTATCCCTCTGTCTGTCTATCTATCTATCCATCTGTGCCTATCTATCTGTCTATCTATCTATCTATCTATCTATCTATCTATCTATCTGTGTCTGTCTGTCTGTCTTCTACTAAGACTAAACAAGTAGTTTGTTTAAAGGGGCTAGTGAGCAGTGGGTTCATGAGCACTAACTGAAGATTTTGCCTCAAGGCTGGAGACACAGAGGGGATGTGAATCTCTTACTGAAAGACAAGAGCCACAGCCACACAGGCCAGAAAAGCTTTCCACCCATAGAGAGATACCTTACAGAAATTGAAAAAGAACCAGAGCGGCAAATGAGAGAGAAGCAAAGCTGCATCAGAGCCTCTTCTGGTGTCAGATGAACACAGGAGGAACTCTGCGACCTCCTTTATACTGTCAGTAACTGCAGATCAATGCCAGAGCATGTGTGTCTCCATCTGTCTGAGGAATTCTGACAGTGTCCTTTGATTTTAATGAAAGCACATCCACAAACCACATCCATAAGCACCGATGTTAAGCAATGTTACTGTTCAAAGCAATTTCCTTTTCCATAGGTAAAGTCTGTGTGTAGTGAATGTATTGGTTAAAACAGTATGAACTAATAAATGCAGGATTATCCAGAGACACACACTGCTAGAAAGTATATGAACACCCTTGACTGAGCTGTATGTGTAAATGCAGGGCAGACACACATATGTAGAAAAGACTTTAATCGAGCGGATCACCTTGAAGTGGATCAAATATTCACCTAAATATGAACTTTATTCTTTGTGTTTTGTTCAGTATTTTGGACTAGATGTCTTTCTCTCACTGTGCATAGGCATGTGTTTGTGTGTATATTTCAGAGCAGCACACAGGCGTGTGTTTTGCGTCGGTTGTGGATGGACGCTGTGCTCAGGAGATCAGCGGACGCTTCAGTAAAGTCCAGTGCTGCTGTGAGCGTGGACGCTGCTGGAGTCAAAGCACAGCTCATCAAATGTGTCCCGTACCAGGATCAGGTGATTCAATTTTCTTTTTTATATATATAATATTTATTTATTTTATTTTTTTATTTATATATTTTTTTATTACATTTGATTTATAATATAACTAAATTAAAGTGTAAAAGGTGTCATTAAAAGGCTCAAATCAGACATACTTTGCTATTTGTTTTTGTTATTTATTAATTTATATTTATTATCAATAAATTATCAATAAAGCTATTCAAAGTGACATTACCTTCTAGGTATACATTTTATTAGCTTTAAAATTCGACATCGACCATTTTGGTGGAAATGTTCCAGAAATAAAAGCCACTGTCACTGGACTCATCAAAGTTCCTAACAAAACCCTTCAATAATGTCTTTCCTCTTACATTTGTCCTGTTGTCAGGATCCGTTAGAACTACCAACAATGGCTTGGGCCATTTCTGAGAAGTTATTGGAGTAACGGACAGAAAGGACAATTGTGCGATATTGCTTTTATACAACAGCTCAATAAACAAGAAGTTAGTGTTGGGTAGCTTATATTTTGGCAGTATGGCCATTTACTGCCTGATTTTGCTCTGCCAACAAAAATAACTCCAATCAAAGATACAGCTGAAAGATACATTATTTACAATGGTAGTTAGATTGAAGCAAATAGCTGGATTAATGTTGGGACAGTAAAGGGAACGGTATTGTGCAGTCGTCCTCCGAGTCCACACTTTGGCGACGACATGCTGCTTAGGCTGTTAGACTGTGATAGCTCTGTGTCTCTACAGACGAATACTTCAGGATCTGCCTGGTGGGCTCTGCTCTGAGGGGCTTCAGTGAAGAGGATCCTGACATGCTCCCTCAGCTTCCCAGAGGCTTCAATCCTGCCTCTAGTGACCAGATACTTCACCCACTTAACGACAATGGACTCATCACGCCTCAGATTCATCACAATCCCCAAATCCCTCGGATCTCAGGGAACGGTCATGGATTTAAAGCACAGCGTCCTGCTGTCGGTGAGCAAAACCCAACAAACCCAAGAATAAGTGCTCTCAAGCTGCTTTTACGGCCCTGATGAGTTTGTGTTGTATTTGCAGTGCGTATGAATGAGACGGTCAGCAGGTGTGGTCTGTTTGTGAATCCGTGTCTGAATGGACGCTGTGTACCGGTGGGCTCTGACTACCGCTGTGACTGTAACAGCGGATACAGAGAGGACAGCAGAGGACAGTGTTCAGGTCATTCACCTCAACGCTGCAGCCCATCCGTCTACAAAGCAAATGTTCATGAATCAGACATGAATTGTGTTCAGCTGCTCACTATCAAAAAACTAATTTAAGCGTGATTCAGAATCTGATCTGACATCTCAAAGAGCCTCAAAAGGCATATTAGAAAACGAACCAAGAGAAGCAGTAACCTTCACTGATTGCCGTGAGTGTTGTGTGTTTTGCGCACAGATGTAGATGAGTGTGTGTTTGAGCCCTGCACTAATGGAGACTGCATCAACACTCCTGGATCCTACTGCTGCAGATGCCACGCAGGCTTCCTCAGGGTTCCTGACAAACAGGCCTGCGCTGGTGAGAATCAGCCCACAGTTCACACCGGTGTATAGTTTAGTGTTCTCAGTGGCACCTTATACAAATATATGAATAAACTAAATGGCAACATTTTGGATTGCTTTGCTTTTGAATTACAAAGCTATATTTCATAACGATTCATAAAAATTCAACATAAATGTCAATTTTTGTGTGGAAAACATCCCTAAGTGTCTAAAATTAGAAAAAAAAGTGGACCAGCTAGAAACACATGCAAGTGTTAGTACAACAGCATCAAATAAACTGTGATAAGACATTTTTATGTGCACCTCTATGATCTAAGAGCAAGTCCTCCACAGTTTTGCAACTCCTGCTTCTGAGACTTTGAAGAGATGTTTACGGCTGATCACACCAGCGATGCTCCACCGCAGGCCCCGGAGACGTGCCGTTACCACTGTTCCCTGTTCAGTGACATTGACTATATACTATATAGTCAATGTCACTGAATTCACTACATGAGAAAGAAGAGCACGGAAATCAGTGAGAGAATTGGAATTGGGTGTAAATATTGCCACAAAGGGCTATAAAGCTGTCGCAAAACCACCATACACAGTTTAATTCAAGAAAACTCTAATTGCAGGGTATGATGGGATTGAATGTGTGCATAATCTCCATAATGGTTTTGATCTTGCAGGACCAATATGAATAGTTTGGCTAGAATATGGTGAAGCTGTGATATTCTTGTTTTGTAGACGTTGACGAATGTCTTCAGAATGGGCTGCTGTGTAAGAGCGGCCGCTGTCTCAACACTGAGGGCAGTTTTCAGTGCATCTGTAACGCAGGATTCGAGCTCACACCCGACGGGAAAAACTGCATAGGTAAGACATTGTCCAGAACATGGTCAACCTTTTCCATAGCAGTTACCTGAAATAGTTTACTACACACACATACACACAATGTTTTGCTATAATCCAATTAAATTAAATTAGGGTCAAATGAACACAATGTGAAATAATGTGAATCTCAGGGTGGGCAGTTATAAAGGATGTGATGTGAAAAGCATGAATTCTCAGTTATCTGCATGAGCTCCTACAGTAAGAGTCTCCTTCATTCTCAATCAGATCACGATGAATGTGCCGCCACAGACATGTGTCTTAACGGCATGTGCATTAATGAAGATGGCAGCTTTAAATGTGTGTGTAAACCTGGATTCAGCCTCAACTCCAGCGGACGATACTGTACAGGTAAACTCTGACAAACTCTTTCCCTTCTTCTAAAGATGACATCTGTAAAAATGACAATTATAACATATGCATGATGCTTGCAGTAGGATATTTGTGATTAGAGTCAGGCGTTGTGCTGGTTTTGTTATGTGTGTGTGTCTCACACAGATATTGATGAGTGCCGGACTCCAGGTGTGTGTATGAACGGACGGTGTGTGAACACACAGGGCTCTTTCAGGTGTGAGTGTTTCGCAGGTCTTACCATAGGAATAGATGGCCGCACATGTGTAGGTAAGAGCCCACTTGCATGCACTATAATAATTTTGTACACATAGGCCCTGATTTATTAAATTCCTGAATAAAGTGTACTGATTTGCTTGAGCGGGCTATCTGTCTCTTAATTGGGCAATACGCTAATTCACTAGGAATAATCGTGCAAACAGCCCCATGTGCATGTTAAGTTAAACACACCCTGCAAAACAAGGCTTATTCATATGCTAATTGTAGCAAATGTTACAAAGAAATCACTTGCAGTTCTCTCTAATTACCAGTTAAACAATAATGCCATGAATAGTTGTTATTTTAAATCAAATAGAATAAAATCCAAATCAAATCAAAAAAGTGAAGTGAAGTGACGTGTGGCCAAGAATCCGGTCTGACCACCTTTAAAACAGCTTTTTCCCAGGTATACCTTTGCACACAGTTTTTGAGGTTGTCTTTGGTCATAAGCTTTAGTCTCAGTCTCTTCCTGTAATCCCAGATGAACTCGATGATGATGAGATCAGACGTTCTGTTGCAGGACTCCTTGTTCATATTAAAATCTCACTGAATTTTTACAATATTTGCAAATAAGGGATTTTTGGAAATTTAAAACTGATGTTTCTTATTGATGCACTAAAGCTAAAGACAGAAATAACTCTCTTAAAACAGTTGACTTCAGTACAGCAGCGCAGTATTTATTCCTAAATATTACTATATAATAGATATTTTTGCTAAATCTCAATACATTGCCAGTTCATTTATCTTTTAAATGTATACTTTCATATGATTTATATTTTTTGTGTTTATCCTGTCCTTATTTTGTGTATTTTTTATTTCTCTGACACCAAAACTCGGATTTGATTAAGACAACAGGAAAACCTACTCTAACAGCTAGAAAAAACTCTATATGATAAGCAGCAGCATTTACCTTTAAAAAGGCGTAAAATGCCTCACAAGGATTTCTACACAGGTACTCTTTTGAAGGTTTAGATCTTTGAGGGTTTCTCATAGTCTGTAATTTGCATGTGTGCTCCATGGGCAGTGGTTTGTGTGTTTCTGTAGCAGTATGGCACAGTTTTGACTGTATTCCTCACATATTTCTGCTGCAGACACACACATGCGCAGCACCTGTTACGGGGCTGTGAAACGAAGCTGGTGTGCGCGGCTCATCCAGCGGTCTGTCACCAGGTCTCAGTGCTGCTGTGCCAACCCTGACTACGGCTTCGGTGAGCCGTGCCGCCCCTGCCCTGGCAAACACTCAGGTACAGCGATTAAACACTTTACAGCTGTATGTGAAGAGCTGCTTCAAAGCTTCCTTCAGAATCTGAGGTGGTTAGAGGACGGTTTTTGATATCTGTTTGCTACAGTATGGTTGCGTCTGGTGATCTGTACAGGCCTGAGTCGACAGTGTTGAGTCTGGTTCAGTCTTGCAGCTTGTTTTTTTTCACATTTCTCGTGAGAAGACATTGGTTTGAGATGGTGTGAGGCTGGGATTTGTTGATGCGTGAATGTCCAGGGTAGATCTGACTCTGTGCTGAGGCATATGGGAGTAAAACACACTGCAGTTTACAGCAAACTAAACCTCATTCTTCCCTTCAGGCTGTTGATTTTTCATGCGCTGTTACTCTTAATGAGAGAGTTTTGGGAGCAGAACCAAACCAAAATTAAGAACAAATGGAAATGAACTGCTGCTAAAACCAGCTCTGCTTAATTAAGGCATCCATAACTAAATTAATGATAATTAATAAACGGCTCAGTCTTCTGCCTGGCATCCCATCAGTGCAGAGCACATCAAATATATTTTATGGGATCAGATTCACGACAAAAGTATTGCAGTCACGGATAAGTGTGAAAACTAAATTTTAAAATGCAAGTAAAAATATATTGCACAAGATTTAAAATTGAAAGCAAAGTTTTCAGAATAGCAAACAATGGTCACGGATCGAAAAATAATAAGTAAACAAAAAATTAATAATGCATTTTTAAATATAATAAGCATGAATAAAAACTTTAAACATATTTAAAATCATATTGCACAAAATTGAAATATTAATGCAAAATTATCTGACTTGCGCACAAAATCATGTTTTCCTTGGTTATATTTCTGTTTTTTTCTATATTTTTATTTCTGTTTTTCCCTTCGCGCTTGTTTCCACGTTCTGCGCTTGCTTTTCCAAATGTTGCGGTTAGAGTTTCATGTAAATCAGGGCGGGTTTAAGCGTCATCATTGGTCTACTAGTTCCATCAGGATCTGGATCGCCAGGCAGGCGTAGCCTACAGCTGTGACAGGCAGACACATATAATCAAGTGTCCTGTAGAATAAAATAGAATAAATAATAGAATAAAATCCAAATCAAATCAAAAAAGTGACGTGTGGCCAAGAATCCGGTCTGACCACCTTTAAAACAGCTTTTTTCATATTAAAATCTCACTGAATTTTTACAATATTTGCAAATAAGGGATTTTTGGAAATTTAAAACTGATGTTTCTTATTGATGCACTAAAGCTAAAGAAAGATGTTACCCAGCTGACAGTTAAACATTTTCACCTGTACACGCTGAGCGCTAATGAGGCGCATTGGAGTGACATCCACGCACCGCTTCGACTGATTGGCTAGAGGAAGAGCTGTCAATCAAGAACTAGTGGACCAATGATGACGCTTAAACCCGCCCTGATTTACATGAAACTCTAACCGCAACATTTGGAAAAGCAAGCGCAGAACGTGGAAACAAGCGCGAAGGGAAAAACAGCATAAACATTAAAAAAATTTAAATATAGAAAAAAACAGAAATATAACCAAGGAAAACATGATTTTGTGAGCAAGTCAGATAATTTTGCATTAATATTTCAATTTTGTGCAATATGATTTTAAATATGTTTAAAGTTTTTATTCATGCTTATATTTAAAAATGCATTATTAATTTTTTGTTTACTTATTATTTTCCGATCCGTGACCATTGTTTGCTATTCTGAAAACTTTGCTTTCAATTTTAAATCTTGTGCAATATATTTTTACTTGCGTTCTTAAATTTTGTTTTTACACTTGTTATTTTTCAATACTTTTGTCGGTAATCTGATCCCATAATATCTCTTTTACCTGAATATTTAATGAAGATTATGATCCACTGTTCCTGTCATTTATCTTGTAGCTGCTTTTATTCTCACACATAATACATTTGTGTTGTCCAGTTTATTCAGACGAATCTGATGAAGCTCAGTCTGTAAATGATTCTGTAATTTCACGCGGATGAGAGGTTTTGTACACTGCTGTCATGTCATGTGCTGTTCTAGTTGAGTTCCAGGCCTTGTGTGTGAGCGGTGTTGGGTTTTCTGCTGATGGCAAAGGTAGGTCTGATATCATGCTTCATGTTTTACCCTACAGACAGTGACATGCTAAAGGCTGGAATGCATTACATGGTTTTTATTCTGATTTTCAGTCCGCGTGACTCGAAACTAGCTGCAGGAAAATTTTATGATTCAAATTATAATTCCATATGGCTCAGGTCAACTTCAGGGATATTATAGGCAACTAAAATTTAGACTATATATATATATATATATATATATATATATATAAAACATGAACTGAAATTAAATAAAATTACATATCTCTAATCTGCTGAATGACTAAATGTAAACATGTAAATATATCTCTCTTCTTGGAAGCTGGTTTCAGCTGCGGGTGGCATAATAGCTAAAAGCAGATGCCTCTTGTTTGGAGTGAACCCTTGGTATTTCTGACTCGATCCTAATTATCTGCGATGTATTTAGGTCCTAGTCCATTGAGTGATTTATAAACGAGTAATAGTACTTTACAATCAATCCTTAATGTTTCTTCTTGAGTTTGAGTTTGGAATGACTTGGAAGTCGGATATGAATAAATTGTGTGATCCTCAGTCGGCAAGTGTTAAATCTGTTCAGAATGTAAAGGTCATGTAGTGTATTCCAGCCTTATTACTAGATTACACTAGCGAATCTATGTAGTTCATTCATATTGCAGTACTGCATTCAGTATGTTGTCATAACCTCATGTGACACTGTGTGTTCACTACAGGACAGACTTCTCACATTCCCATAACCAGGTTTTAATCCTTATAATATTTTGTATTTTCTTGTGAGACAGACATTAATGAGTGTGTTCTGGATCCTGATATCTGCTCTAACGGAGTGTGTGAGAATCTCAGAGGAAGTTTCCGCTGCGTCTGTAACAGCGGCTATGAAAGTGACCAGACTGGCAGAAACTGTCTGGGTCAGTTGACCTTTAATATGCACAGATGAGTGTATGAGCTCTCAGACTACTAACAGCCTCTCGGAGATTCACAATCACTGTGACAGTTCAGTGTGTGTGCAGCAACCATTCTTGTGTTAATGCAGTGTATAGCTTGTAATTTAATGTCTGAGGTATGTATTTGACTGGTAAATATCTGTTTTTTGATTCCATAAAGAACATTGTAGTACATTGTAAAAAACAAATCAACAGTCCATGGACTTTTAGATGTATGATGTGGACTAGATAAGTCAGATGTTATGTGAGGTGTTTCGTGACCCAGCGTCCTCTGTTTGCAGATGTGGATGAATGTGTGGTGAACAGTCTCCTCTGTGATAACGGCCTGTGCAGGAATGTGCCTGGGAGCTACAGCTGCACCTGCCCGGCTGGATTCACCTTCAGACACGACTCGGAGACGTGTGACGGTCAGTTACAGCCCACTCTTACATGTCCCTTCAGCATCTGTGTGGAAATGTGCTGTAAATTCCAGAAGCAGGTGTTTACAGTATTCCACCTGAAAGGAGACATGCCTTACATGCCCTAACCAGTCTGCTGAAGCAGATCACTACAGTGCATTGTAACGATCTCTTCTGCTCACAAAGGCTGCATTTATTTGATAAAAATTACAGTAAAAACTGTACACTGCAAAAAATGGCTTATCTTATTTTTGTCTTGTTTCTAAAACTAGATAATTTATTCTTAAATCTTGATTTAAGAATATTTTAAGAATAAATTATATGCCAGTGGGGTATGTAAAATACTCTTCTTTTAAGAATATTTTACTTACCCCACTGGCAGATAATTTTACTTGTTTTAATTAAATATCTTAAGTCATTTAGCTTATCTAGTAAAGGTATCTTGATTTAAGAATATTTTGATATTTTGACTAGAAACAAGACAAAAATACTAAGTAAGATAAGCCATTTTTTGCAGTGTAATATTGTGAAATAGCATTACAATTTCAAATAGCTATTTTCTATGTGCATAATTGATTGCTGTGATCAAAGCTGAATTTTCAGCATCGTTACTCCAGTCTTCAGTGTCACGTGGTCCTTCAGAAATCATTCTAATAAAGAACACTTCCTGCATGAACATTACCTTGGTGAGCAGAAGAGACCTCTTTGAAAAACATTGAAAATCCTAACGATCCCAAACGTTTGAGCGGCATGACCATTGAGTGTTGTGTTCTGCAGATGTGAATGAGTGTGTGAGCAGCCCGTGTGTTAATGGAGTCTGTAAGAACAGTGCAGGCTCTTTCTCCTGTGAGTGCCCACTAGGAAGTAAACTGGACTCCACTGGACTCTTATGTGTTGGTAAATGTACATGTTAAATCACACACCCACCTCTCATGATTTTAATTTCATAATTCACATTTATGCTGGAAAATAATTTTAAAACTCGTTCTTTTTTTTCTTTTTTTTACATATTTCTCTCTGTTAAAAGCACACTGGCTGCTGTGTCTTTGTCCTGGTCTGTTTCTGTGTGTGAGTTTGGGTTGTGTGTCCACAGACAGTCTGAAGGGCTCGTGTTGGTTAACCCTTCAGGACGGCCGCTGTGAAGTGAACATGAATGGAGCTACGCTGAGGTCTCAGTGCTGTGGCACGCTGGGAGCAGCCTGGGGCAGCCCGTGTGAACCGTGTCAAAGCGGTATGAAAACACTGCTGCTCGCTCACAGAGCTATTTAGTGCTACTGTAGTGTACTATACACTACTAGTGGTGTAACAGTACACAAAAATGTTTTGTGCAATCTGTATAGGGAACCATTTACACAGTGGCTGGCTGTTATAACTTGTTTTCATGACAGATTTGTTTAAACATACAGTAAATAATTAAGACATCACTAACAGGAACAGTAAAATACGATGAAGATATGGGCTAATATAGTGCATATATTTAGCGAAAGGCTCTTCTCTGGTTCATTTCTCTAGCAAACTAACGAGCTGTGGACACTCGTCTTTCCTGAGGTAAATCTAATGCTATGTGACATTGTTAACAAGCTGTTTTATTGACATCTTTCTGCGGTGAAAACACTGATTGAATCACATAAGACATGATTAATTTCAGTACTGTTTCTTTCAACATACCTTCTGATGTTCATTCATGTTTATTTCATACTGTAATTAATACTAAAGAAGGATGATTGCATTTGCTCGTGCTCCATTCTGCCATTTGAACAGAGGTGCCTATTCAGCAATCTATCATACCACATTAAGAGTATCAATATGTGAAATATGTTGTGAATATTATTGTGAATAAATATATAGTGAATATTATTGTGAATAATATTGTGAAATATTATTACAATTTAAAAGAACAGTTTTTGTCATGGCGGGTCAGGGAAGTCAAGGCACATTTTTTCCTTTTTCTTTTAGCACTAGAAAATAGTATGCAACAGATAACAAGACGGGATGGTTCCGCAAGCAGACGTCCTCTACTTATTAGCATTGTTGAACCAGGGCTATAATAGAGGCCCCATCCAAATGGGAGCAAACATCCCTACTTCAAAGCGCAGCTGTTGTTGAGGAGGAAGGTGAATGAAGTGGACGGAATCTATACTGCCCTACATAACTTTGCCTTGCATCAGCTCTAAGGGAGTAACCTTCAGCCCTCACATCCCCTTTAGAGAAGGATATATCTTCTGAAGGCTGCTGACTGAAACCCAAGCTCTGTAAACTTTCCTACAACTGCCTCACTGGTCAGAGTGTGAGATCAAAGCAGCAAGGAAGATTTTTCCATTTATTAGTCCAGACGCCCTCTGTGGAGCTCCATAGGCCTGTTTTGCCTCTGAATATGCCTTGCCATGTGCCACAAGGTGGTACGCTTCAGCAGACCTTCCTGAAATAACATGAAAGCAACATAGCAGAGGAAACCCAAAAGGGATTGATCCCGCCCTGTCTCCACCTGTTAGTTTCACACTGTTCCCAGTTCAGTTTCCTGTCCTTGTTCATCTGTTTCCATGGTTTCTGATTTGCCCTTATGTTTCACACCTGTGTCTGCTTAGTTCCCTTGTTTAGTCCCTAGTGTTTCTCTATGTATATAGCCCTCATTCTTAGTTGTTCTTGGTCAGATCTTGTCATTTCAGCGGTTGCTCTGTTAATCGTGTTTTGTTTCCTGAGGGCTTAATAAGTGTATACAGAAGTGTTTGCAGAAAGAGCCAGTTATTTTATTTCCACCTTTATTCAACCCCAGCTTGTTAAGTTTATTATACTGTATGCTTAAACAAATATTTTGATATTTATTCAAAAAGATTTTGATATCCATTTTGTTTGAAGTTGTGTTTTGGTTATAGAGTTGAATAATATTTCAGCGATGATTTATGTACACAGATCCTGTATGTGAACGAGGATTTGCTCGGCCAAGAGGGGCTTCGTGTGAAGGTGAAATAGTCTCATAATGAAGTGACTGACCCATAATCTGTAAATTCTCTGATTTTGACTTAACTTCACCAGGTTCCTTACAATGCCCCCCATCTCTGTGTGTGTAGATGTAAACGAATGTGAGGTGTTTCCTGGAGTGTGTCATAATGGACACTGTGTGAACACTAGAGGATCTTTTAAATGTCAGTGTCCAGAGAGTCTCACGCTGGATGTCTCTGGACGTGTCTGTGTGGGTGAGTCACCCTCACCATAGCCACAATCACTAAACCACACTTCAGTATTGTTTGTAGCACATAATCACTGCTGGATACACTGCAAAAAATGCTTTTCTTACTTAGATTTTTTGTCTTGTTTCCAGCCACAATATCTAGAAATTCTTAAATCAAGAAGCATTTTCTAGGCGAGTAAAAATTATTGTCTTGTTTTCAGTAAAAACAACTGAAAATTAAGTGAGTTTTTGCTTGAAACAAGCAAAATAATCTGCCAATGGGGTAAGAAAAATAATCTTGTTTTCTGTTTGATATAAGATTATTTTTCTTACCCCATTGGCAGATTATTTTGCATGTTTCAAGCAAAAACTCACTTAATTTTGAGTTGTTTTTACTGAAAACAAGACAATAATTTTTACTCGCCTAGAAAATGCTTCTTGATTTAAGAATTTCTAGATATTTTGGCTGGAAACAAGACAAAAAATCTAAGTAAGAAAAGCATTTTTTGCAGTGTAGACACTGCTAGTCTGTCACTTATTACAAATTACATGGCAAAGATTGTGTTGTCTATTAGATTATACAGTATCTCACAGAAGTAAGTACATCCCTCACATTTTTGTAAATATTTTATTATATCTTTTCATGTAACAACACTGAAGAAATGACACTTTGCTACAATGTAAAGTAGTGAGTGTACAGCTTGTATAACAGTGTAAATTTGCTGTCCTCTCAAAATAACTCAACACACAGCCATTAATGTCTAAACTGCTGGCCACAAAAGTGAGTACACCCCTAAGTGAAAATGTCCAAATTGGGCCCAAAGTGTCAATATTTTGTGTGGCCACCATTATTTTCCAGCACTGCCTTAACCATCTTGGGCATGGAGTTCACCAGAGCTTCACAGGTTGCCACTGGAGTCCTCTTTCACTCCTCCATGATGACATCACGGAGCTGGTGGATGTTAGAGACCTTGCGCTCCTCCTCCTTCCATTTGAGGATGCCCCACAGATGCTCAATAGGGTTTGGGTCTGGAGACATGCTTGGCCAGTCCATCCCCTTTACCCTCAGCTTCTTTAGCAAGGCAGTGGTCGTCTTGGAGGTGTGTTTGGGGTCGTTATCATGTTGGAATACTGCCCGGCGGCCCAGTCTCCGAAGGGAGGGGATCATGCTCTGCTTCAGTATGACACAGTACATGTTGGCATTCATGGTTCCCTCAATGAACTGTAGCTCCCCAGTACCGACAGCACTCAACCAGCCCCAGACCATGACACTCCCACCACCATGCTTGACTGTAGGCAAGACACACTTGTCTTTGTACTCCTCATGACCTGGTTGCCGCCACACACGCTTGACACCATCTGAACCAAATAAGTTCATCTTGGTCTCATCAGACCACAGGACATGGTTCCAGTAATCCATGTCCTTAGTCTGCTTGTCTTCAGCAAACTGTTTGCGGGCTTTCTTGTGCATCATCTTTAGAAGAGGCTTCCTTCTGGGGCGACAGCCATGCAGACCAATTTGATGCAGTGTGCGGCGTATGGACTGAGCACTGACAGGCTGACCCCCCACCCCTTCAACCTCTGCAGCAATGCTGGCAGGACTCATACGTCTATTTCCCAAACACAACCTCTGGATATGACGCTGAGCACATGCACTCAACTTCTTTGGTCGACCATGGCGAGGCCTGTTCTGAGTGGAACCTGTCCTGTTAAACTGCTGTATGGTCTTGGCCACCGTGCTGCAGCTCAGTTTCAGGGTCTTGGCAATCTTCTTATAGCCAACGCCATCTTTATGTAGAGCAACAATTCTTTTTTTCAGATCCTCAGAGAGTTCTTTGCCATGAGGTGCCATGTTGAACTTCCAGTGACCAGTATGAGAGAGTGAGAGCGATAACACCAAATTTAACGCACCTGCTCCCCATTCACACCTGAGACCTTGTAACACTAATGAGTCACATGACACCGGGGAGAGAAAATGGCTAATTGGGCCCAATTTGGACATTTTCACTTAGGGGTGTACTCACTTTTGTGGCCAGTGGTTTAGACATTAATGGCTGTGTTTTGAGTTATTTTGAGGGGACAGCAAATTTACACTGTTATACAAGCTGTACACTCAAAACAATTACATTGTAGCAAAGTGTCATTTCTTCAGTGTTGTCACATGAAAAGATATAATAAAATATTTACAAAAATGTGTGGGGTGTACTCACTTCTGTGAGATACTGTATATTATAGATAATGTATTCTGCTTTCTGTTTGATTATTTTTTTAGATTATGTTTGACCTAACTTGTTTATCACATGCAGAAGGTTGGATTATTTTGTGCCATGATTTAGAAATACAAAAAAAAGATGAAAATATATAGCGCATTTAACATTATATTGTTTAAAGCCTTCCAAATACGTATAATACATGATTAAATGACTCACACGAGTCAAGACCATTCAAATATTAATTAAAATGTGTTTGTCAGGAGTTGATTAGACATGCATTGTTGAGAAAACAAAAAAAAAAACATGTTACGCAGCAAATCAGAATATTAGAATGCTTTCTACATTTTACATTTACATTTATGCATTTGGCAGATGCTTTCATCCAAAGCGACTTACATTGCATTCAAGTTACAGTTTTTACATTTTATCAGCTCTTGCTTTCCCTGGGAATCGAACCCATGATCTTGGCGTTGCTAGCGCCATGCTCTACTATTTGAGCTACAGGAAAGGAAGATCATTTCTGAAGATCATGTGACACTGAAGACTGGAGTAATGATGCTGAAAATTCAGCTTTTGATCACAGGAATAAATTACATTTTAAAATATATTCAAATAGAAAACAGTTATTTTAAATAGTAAAAATATTTCAACATTTTGCTGTTTTTGATGTACTTTGGATCAAATAAATGCAGGCTGTTTGTATTGTATTACACAGGTGTATAATTGTGTCATTCTGTATATATATAAATTAGTGCTGTCAATCGATTAAAAAATGTAATCGCGTTAATCACAGTCATGGACTATGATTAATCACAAATTTAACATACTAGGATTTACCTGTAAATGTGTTGAAAAAGAAATGCATGACAAACTATAAGGAAACAGAACCTTTCACATTTCCGCCAGGTATGAGAAATAATCCTTATTATTCTTTTATCATTGTTGTTTTGTTTTTATTCAGCCATTATCAGCCTTTAAACTGGCAATAAAACGTTTACCAAGCCACATCGCTTCAATCCCAGCATATATTTACCCAACTATTATCAAAAGTGTGACCTTACGTTAAGTATTATGACAAAATAACATTAGCATCATGCTACATAAGACAATTTATGAGATTAATAGTGCACTTTTACTCAGAACTCACTTCAAACCACCATCAAGTGTTTGTAATAACTTCCTTTTGCGATCACATGTAGAATTTGGTTGTTTACTGTTGTTAAAATATGCTATTCATAGCCTTTTATATCGCTGCACAAATTAGCATTTCAGATGTACAAAAAAAATCACATACAGACCATATCCTATCGTAATCATGTATTTATTGTCTTATATAATCTATAGTGGCTGTTGTCATGTTAATTTCTGCTGTGCAAAAGCCTTAACATGTTTGCTCTGCTGAAACTCACGTTGTTTGTGATGTTAACCGCCTCTCCGTTCTTAAGTTGCCAGGGAAAAATTCCAAGTATAATACACATTAGTAAAATGATCTATTTTTATTTTTATTTGTCTATATACACTTTGGGTGGCCGCCGTACATTATAAAAGTAGCCCAAAAAACCACAAACCACGGCTCTGTAATTTTTGCCGCGACTGTATTTTCAAAATAGCCCACTTGTGCCGTTACCCTGGCAACACTGGTTCGCTGTACCCTCATCACACAATGATAGATAACCTTCCGCTGCAACCACGGAAAGAAGCTGGGGTCAAACCTTATCAAACGATTAATCTGCGTTAAAAAAAATATTAACGCGTTAAAATTTTTTTGATTAATTGCATGCGTTAACGCGTTAACGTTTGACACCCCTAATATAAATGTAAAAAAAAAAAAAAAAGAGAAGAGATGCACCTTTTGTTCATGTTAAGAGTATGTAACATTGTTATTGAAGTGAGTACAACACAATGTGGGCAGGCATTCTTGTATGCAGTTCATTCTTTTGTGTATTGTGTTGTAGTAAAAAAGGAGTAAACAAAAAAATGTAGTTAACATGGCAGTGGTCTCTGCATGCCATTTATGTTATGTTAAGCGAGAAGATAAGCACTATGATGGAAAGCATCAGTTGCTGAGGTTGTTCTGTACCATTTAAGCACCAAGTGATGCAAAATATTGGAAGGAAATGTTCTTTCTTTGTCTATTGTTCCCCAGATGTTCGTTCGGAGCCCTGTTTCCTCACCTATGATGAAGACGTGTGTTTGCTGCCAGTGCTGGGACGCTTCCGTATGGACGTGTGTTGCTGTACGGTGGGTTTGGCCTGGGGCAGAGATTGTGAATTGTGCCCTGAGCCTGGCACAAGCCAGTTTGATGCTCTGTGCCCGAGAGGACCAGGCTTTGCCAACAAAGGAGACATGCTCACTGGCAGAACTGTCTATAAAGGTCCAATAAATACTGCTGCTCTGGAGTATTTTAATTCCACTGTATCTGCTGTCATGAAGTTCATATATGCTGTATGTTAATTTAATGACGTTTATGCAATGCCCTCTTTGTCAGATATCAATGAGTGTAAAGTTTTCCGAAGCATCTGTATTCATGGAAAATGCCGGAACACCATTGGAAGCTTCAGATGTCGTTGTGACAGTGGGTTTGCTCTGGATACCAATGAGCGAAACTGCACAGGTAATTTGGAGTGTCTGTGAAGATATAAATAGCAAATCATCTTCATCAGTAAACAATAACAATGACAGTAATGAATGATAATGGTGCTACCACAGACCCCTGAGTTGCATTCTGGTATCAAATATTGTGCTTCCCGATATGATCCAGCGATATAGACTGGTGTATTTGAATAAATGCATCTTTCGTCATTTTCAGATTGTTTGTGCTGCCCTTTGAGTTTCTCTGCATACATTTAGCTGAAAATGATAAAGCATTTAATGTTTCTCTACATGTGCATGTGAATTTTCACAGATATTGATGAGTGTGTGATCTCTCCTGATGTCTGTGGTCATGGCTCGTGTGTGAACACACTGGGCAGTTTTCAGTGTGACTGTTTTCCTGGCTATGAGAGTGGATTTATGATGATGAAGAACTGCATGGGTGAGTGACACTTCATTGATATTAATATATTCTTTACTTTTTCATTATTTATTTGATTTTTATGTACTGTGCAAAAATTTGATATATTAATAAATTAAACAGGTCAAGATAAGATATGTAAAGCCTTATTCCTCAAAAGTATATATATATATATATATATATATATATATATATACTTTTTCGGGTAGATGGGACTCGTCAGCCTGGGAAGGCAGCTCGTCTAGGGGAAGGTAAACCTTGATTCCAAACCTCCACTGCCTTGTGGATACGGTTACGGACAATGGATCCCTAATGGAGGAACACTACACCTTCTTTTGGCAAGGGAAAACTGCAGATGAACCCGGAGAACATGGGGTAGGCTTTGCTGTGAGGAACACACTGCTACAGATGATAGAACCACCAGCAGATGGCACAGAGAGAATCCTCAAGTTGTGTCTCTCAACAGAGGAGGGACCAGTCAACATCATCTGCGTTTACGGTCCAACACTTCAGGCTACAGTAGAAACAAAAGACCAGTTCTATGAGACACTAGATGCAACCATTAGTAATTTTCCATCGTCAGAGCATGTCTACATTCTGGGTGACTTTAATGTAAGGGTGGGCGCAGACCAAGAGGCATGGACAAATGTTCTAGGTCATCATGGCGTAGGCAAAATGAACGACAATGGTCAGAGACTCCTGCTGTCTACGCAACTTATGTGTGACCAACATCTTTTTCCAGAATAAGGCATGCCAAAAAGTGTCCTGGAGACACCCCAGGTCAAAACAATGGCATCAGCTGGACCTGGTTATCACCAGGCGCGACTCACTGAACAGTGTCTGCAATACCAGAGCCTACAACAGTGCTGACTGCGATACCGATGACTCACTGATCGCCCCAGAGTATAGTTGAAACCAAGAAAGCTCTACCACTCCAAGCAAAAGGGTCAGCCTCGCATTAACGCCAGCAAGACTGCCTACCCAGACAATGAACAGCGAGTTCATCATGAGACTTGAAGATGTCCTGACACTGACTAACTTCCAGGAACAGAATGCTGAGGACAGATGGAACTCTGTCCGCAGTACCATCTACAGCGCGGCCATGCTGACTTATGGCAAGAAGGAGTGCAAAAATGCTGACTGGTATGAGGCTAACATCGCTGAAATGGAGTCTGTCATCAACACCAAACGCAGCGCACTGACAAGAGTACAAACATGATCCATGTCAGAGACATCTGCAAGCATTGAAGGCTGCACAATGCAAGGTCCAACAAACAGCATGCCGCTGCACAAACAACTACTGGCTTCAGCTGTCAGGCAACATCCAACAAGCCTCAGACACTGGTAACATCAGACGCATGTACGAGGGCATCAAGCAAGCAACAGAAAAACCGGTGAAGAAGAGCACACCCCTGAAATCCAAGACAGGAGAGACCATCACAGACCAGGACAAGCAGCTTGCGAGATGGGTTGAACACTTCCTTGACCTGTACTCTACAGAAAATGGAAAGTCAGCCCTGTTTGAGCCACTTCACAAATTCCTGTGTCAGTGTTGGAGAGAAGGTAAGGTCCCCCAGGACATGCGCGATGCCAAGATCGTCACGCTGTACAAGAACAAGGGTGACCAAAGCGACTGTAAAAATTACCGCGGCATCTCTCTTCTGAGCACCATGGGCATCTTGGCACGCGTGGTCCTTGCTCGCCTACAGGTCCTCGCCGACCATCCCAGTGCGGGTTCAGGACAGAGAGATCCACTGTGGACATGATTTTCTCAGTGCGTCAGCTCCAGGAGAAATGCCGAGAGCAACGAATGCCATTGTACACCGCCTTCATAGACCTTACCAAGGCATTTGACCTTGTAAGCAGAAGAGACCTGTTCCAGCTGCTGAAGAAGATCGGCTGCCCCCCACAGTTACTCAGCATCACTGCCTCCTTCCACGACGATATGAAGGGCACTATCAACTTCGATGGCGCATCATCTGAACCCTTCACCATCAGAAGCGGCGTAAAACAAGGCTGTGCCCTTGCGCCAACATTGTTCGGCAACTTTGCCTTCAAGGACTCAGAAGAAGGTGTTCATCTGCACACCAGAAGCGATGGGAAGTTGTTTAATCTGAAGGCCAAGACCAAGGTCCGGACAGTGCTCATCAGGGAGATGCTATTCGCAGATGATGCCGCTCTGACCTCGCACACCGAAGAAGATCTTCAAAGTCTGATGGACCGGTTCGCTCATGCCTGCAGGGAGTTCGGTTTGATTATCAGCATCAAAAAGACCAACATCATGGGCCAGGGTGTCCTTGCACCACCATCGATCTGCATCGACAACGAGAAGCTCGAGATCACCGACCAGTTCACCTACCGGGGCTCAACAGTTACCAGCAACCTTTCACTCGATGCCGAGATCTCCAAACGCATCGCCAAAGCCACCACCATCATGGCAAAGCTGAACAAGAGAGTGTGGGGTAACAACCAGCTGACGGTGAAAACTAAGCTCAAGGAGTACCAGGCATGCGTCCTTAGTACCTTATTGTACGGCAGTGAGACCTGGTCTACATACATCAGACAGGAGAACCACCTGGATAAAGCAGGCTCCCTCAGCATGCGCCTTATGCTCTGCCAGCGTCGACTGCGATGGCTTGGGCATGTGCACTGTATGGATGATGGACGCATCCCCAAGGACCTCCTGTACGGTGAATTGGTCATGGGACACCGCCCAAAGGGTCGCCCAATGCTGCGCTTCAAGGATGTCTGCAAACGCGACATGAAGCTGACTGACATCGACCCAAACAGCTGGGAACTGGTAGCTACCGACCGCGGACACTGGTGTCATGTCATTCGGGAGGGAGTCCAAAGGGGCGAGGAGAAGAGGAACCTGCAACTGGAGGACAAACAACAATGGAGGAAACAGAGGCAGCAGAACCAGAACCAGACCTCCCATCAGCCGTCCGATTTTGTGTGCAACACCTGTGGCAGAGACTGTCAGGCTAGAATCGGACTGCTGAGCCACATCAGACGCTGCTCTCAACAAGACTGAACAAACCAGACAGGCTTCACATAACCGGGGAGCACCCAGCTGGAAACATAATATAGAATTTATTGTCCACATGATAAACTGAAAGCTTTCCAGGTAAACACAATTGACATTGAAAGTTTATCAGCATTACTAACTTGAAGCATAACAAACGAAATAATAATAATAATAATAATCTTCAGGTAAGAATAACATGGCAGGAATAAATCAAGGTAAGCATAACACAGGTAAGTCACTGACAGGTACATCACTAAACCAGTAATGAACTGACTTTAACTGAAAAATTGAGTGTTTACTATCGTCCTCTTGCATTATCAACGCACTATGTTCCTGCTGAAGTCTGTAAAGCTGCTTTGACATAATCTGTATTGTAAAAAGTGCTATATAAACAAAAGTGATGACTTCACAAGTCTCACAAATATGGTCAGGATTTCATTTCAGCAGGGTACATTTGCAGACAAGAATATAGTGAGCAGGTCTCTTTCAATATTGAGAGGAAACAACAATAGGTGAGAAATTGAAGTTTTTCAGTGCTGGGATATAAAACTCCTGATACAAACTGCATATTTTAGTTGTTTTTCGCTCCTCCTGCATGAACTCTATATTCATTCTACTGTATATGAGCCTCAATAAAATATGATACTCAACAAAAAACAACAACAACAAAAAAAATTCTGACTTCATATGTCAGGCTTTACAGGGTATGTCAGGAAACACAACTGCCATGGATGTATGTGATCTGCAGTAGTCTTAAGGTAGCTGGTACGTGTCAATGCAACTTCCACATGAATGCAGGACCCAAGGTTTCCCAACAGAACATTGGACAGAGCATAACTCTGCCTCCACCAGCATTTCTTCATCCCATAGTGCATCTGGCTGCCATCTCTTCTCCAACTAAACGGTGCACATGCACCCAGCCTTTCACCTGATCTAAAAGAAAACATCATGTACAGGGCACATCAAGGGCCTTCCGGCTGGTCTGCCATGCACCTTTCTATCACAGCCAGCATTCATGTTTTCAGTGATTTGTGCTACAGCAGCTCTGTGTGATCGGACCAGACAGATTATGCATCAGTGAGGCTTGGGCACCCATGACCCTGACGCCAGTTCACTGGGTGTCCTTCCTTGCACCACTTTTGGTAGATACTAATCACTGCATACCAGGAGATGCTCTGACCCAGTTGTCTAGCATCACTATTTTGGCCTTTGTCCCTCAGAACTTTTCGTGTGCCCATTTTCCCCATTTGCAACACATGAAATTCAAGAAATGACTGTTAACTTGCCCATTGACAGGTGCTATTGTAATGATATAATAATAATAAAAATATTATTGACTTCACCTGTCAATGGATTTCGTGTTGTGCCTGACTCTATTATCAGAAACATCAGTTGCAGGACTACAACTACATGCTGCTTTCCTTAAGCAACCATCTCTGATGTGAACAGAGAACTTCGGAACATTCTAATGAAGCACAAGACTGCAAATCGAATCATCATCCATGTGGGGAAGAGTGATATTTGGAAAAAGCAGTCAGAACTCCTTAAGAAGGATTTCTGTGAACTCTTTGAAACACTTCAAAGACTTCAAGTTCAGTTGTTCATCAGTGAGTTCACTCCCAGCAAGAGGAACTAACATGTTTTCACGGTTGCTTGGGCTGAATACATGGCTACAAAGAACCTGCGGTATAAACGGAGTCAACTTCATCGACAACTTCAATCTTTTCTGGGAAAATAGACAACTGTTTAAACTGGATGGCTTCCACCCAAACAAACTTGGTGCAAGAGTGCTAAAGGACAATATCTATTTCTCCCTCCGTCATCCTTCAGTGGTGTGTGCCAATCCACTCGGCCTCAATGGCACACACACACACCTGGACAGAATATGAGTGACCACAGGACTTCATATCAACTTTTGAGTCATCAAGTGGTTGACACATCCCAGAAGGACACTGATAACACCACGCAGCCAAAACAAACTTTCCTCATGGAAACTATCCCGGCTGAGCCCTGCTCACAGAGCTCATCACAGACCGACTGTGACGAACTACAACAGCTCCAAACACTCAGCACCCAAGGACGACTTTCTGGAAAACAGCCAGGGAAGCCAGGACAACATATCACAACCACCGGAAACACCAGAGCCAGAGCCCCACTCACCAGACACACCTCTCTCCAGCATCTCCACTTCTAAGCTTCTCACAGAAAATGGAGGAACTGGTGTATGCTGGGACAAAACTCCCCCACTCTTTCGCTGCAAGCCCCCAGATATCAACTAAAAAACGGCGGGCCCCACAACCACCAAAGCCTGTGGACCCAGCTCTCCCTCCTCCTCCTGTGAGAGCTCTCCGACCGCTGCCACAACACCAGGGCCCAAACCCTCCTCCATCGGCTGTAGGTGAACCAAAAACAACTGATAGCTACTCTCAGTGATATGTGTCGGGTCCCCGCTATGATAGCAGAAACTTTCACAAATGTTTACAGAACAAGCGGGAACCCTGTGTGCCTGTAGCTTTCTCTATCTCTGTTAATTTTTATCACGTGATAGAAAGTCTAAGGCCTTCTCAAGCCGTACAGCTGACTCATCTAATCTGCGGCCTATTATTATGCATCAAACTAAGATTGCTGAGACACAAAGTAATGCCATCAAGTTAGCATTTTTAAACATTCACTCACTAAAAAATAAATCATTTCTGATCAATGACTTAACCACAAACAACCTGGATTTTATGTTTCTAAATTAAACATGGCTAGAAGACAGCTGCAGTACAACAGTCCTCAATGAAACAGCCCCTCCTAACTTTAAAGGTGCCATAGAATGCATTGATACAGTATTTTAAAATTGTTCTCTGATATCTACATAGAAGGTATGTGGCTTAGGTAAGGGCTAAAAATCTCCAGAAACAATTTTACATGTCCATTTAGAACCCTAGAATGTAAATGGACATGTTTCCTTCTCTCCCTAGAATGAAACGGTCTGTTATTGGCTTATTTGGCAGGGTCATGAATAATATTGAGCTCTGCTCTGATTGGCTGTTTCACAGTGCTGCTCAATGTTGAGCTCTGCTCTGATTGGCTGTCACAGTGTGGCTCATTTCAGTAACTCACAGCAAGAAGGAAACACAGGGAGGAAAATATATATTTAAATACTTTGTCTCGCAGTCTCTCGGGTAATTATAAATATATTTATATAAATGTATTTAAAATTGCGTTATAGTTTCACTTTCGCTTTCAAGATATGCGATTGTACGAACTATGTTTATATTATGGAGCGGCAGTACTTACCACACATTTTACAAGATCAGATGCTTGTCAGTGGTGCTCAGGATCTGTTAATAAATCGCCATCATCCTCAGTCATCTCTCCTTACTCTGTTTATGTGGTAAGTGAAATCTTATGTACTGCAGTGTAACAGGCTACCGCTAACAAGGAGCTAACCATGTCCCTTTATTGGCTTGCGTTATTTGCTTTCCGTGCCTTTCTCAATACAGACACCAACCCATCCCTGCACTTCACATCTCCTGCACAGCCTGGAACATAACATTTATTTCCATGATCTACCATTTTCGCTCTTGTCCACGCTTGTTTATTTACAATACCTGCAGAACTTCTGGTGGTTCAGCTGGCGGATTTATGCAAATGTTGGGGGCGTAACTATTAGTGATACCAACTGTTGCGTCACAGTCGGTCTTATGTTCTGATTTGCCTGTTTTTAAATGGTCTTTTTGATTCACGAGATTTACATAAGGAGGAGGAAACTATGGTGTTTGAAACTCACGGTATGTCATTTCCATGTATAGAACTGTTAATATTTAACTATGCCAAGGTAAAGACAGTTTTTCATTCAAATTTTATAAGTGTCTGCAGGACTGTTAGGAGAGGTGGAGGTGTAGCTGCTCTATTTAAAGATGTTTATCAATGCAAGCAAGTGTCATTTGGTCAGTATTTGTCCTTTGAATACCTAGGTATCGTGCTGAAAGGTGCTCCACGCATTCTGTTTATCATTATTTACAGGCCTCCAAAATACTCTCCAGCCTTTGTTGAAGAGTTCACAGAACTGTTATCAATGATTTCCTCAGAGTTTGACTGTTTTACTATTGCAGGGGATTTTAATATTCACATAGATAATGCAGAAATCAAAACTGCAAAAGAAATTATTACTGTTTTAAACACTTTTGATCTGATTCAGCATGTGTATGGACCCACACACAATCGTGGACACACTCTAGATTTACTCATCAGTAAAGGTCTAAACATTTCATCCGTTGTTATTAAGGATGTAGCACTATCTGATCACTTCTGTATTTTCTTTGATATATTGATCTCTGTTACCACTGAATCTAGATCTGTCTCTGTCAGAAAGAGATGCATTAATGAGAAAACTAGTGCGCTATTTATGAAGGCTATATCTTTAACACCAAGCATTTCTGCAGACTCTGCTGATCTTCTCCTTAATTCCTTTTAACTCAAAAGTTAAGAATGTTATTGATGATATTGCTCCCGTGAAAGAAGAATGGCAGACAAAAATCACCTTGGAGAAAATCAACAGCAGTTCAGAGTATGAAAAGACAATGCAGAAAAGCTGAGCAGATGTGGTGGAAGACGAAACTCGAAATTCACTATAGCATCTATAAAGACAGCCTTCATGCTTTTAATGTGGAACTAGCCACAGCTAGACAGACCTTCTTCTCAAACTTAAACAACACTCGGACTCTTTTTGCTACTTTTGAGAGACTAACAAACCCCCCAAGTCAGATTCCCAGTGAAATGCTTTCCGACAGCAAATGCAATGAGTTTGCTTCCTTCTTTTCTGAGAAGATCAATAATATCAGAAAGGCGATTGGCACATCTTCTAGTTATGCAGAGGTCACACAGATTCGACCGCAATTTCAAAGAGAAGTAACTATGTCTGTTTTTGATGTAATTGATAGCAAAATTTGAAAGAAATAGTACAGCACCTTAAATCATCAACCTGCTATCTTGACACACTTCCCACATCTTTTTTCAAAAGTGTGCTTAACTGTTTAGAAGCAGATCTCTTCGAAGTGGTGAACGCCTCACTTCTTTCTGGGACTTTTCCAAACTCCCTGAAAACTGCAGTTGTTAAGCCCCTTCTGAAAAAGCGCAATCTTGATAACACAATGTTGAACAACTATAGACCAATATCAAATCTTCCTTTCATAGGTAAGGGGTAACTACTTAAACTCAAATAGATACCTGGACCATTTTCAATCTGGTTTCCGAGCACATCACAGCACAGAGACAGCACTCATTAAGATAATAAATGATATTCGCTTCAATTCTGATTCAGGCAAAATATCAGTTCTGGTACTACTAGATCTTAGTGCTGCGTTTGACACTGTTGATCATAACATACTTCTAGAGAGACTGGAAAACTGGGTCGGGCTTTCTGGGATGGTACTCAAATGGTTCAGGTCATACTTAGAAGGGAGAGGTTATTATGTGAGTATAGGAGAGCATAAGTCTAAGTGGACGTCCATGACATGCGGAGTCCCACAAGGCTCAATCCTTGCACCGCTCTTGTTTAACCTGTATATGCTCCCACTAAGTCAAATAATGAGAAAGAACCAAATTGTCTATCACAGCTATGCTGATGATACGCAGATTTACCTAGCCTTATCTCCAAATGACTACAGCCCCATTGACTCCCTCTGCCACTGATGAAATTAACATTTGGATGTGCCAGAACTTTCTTCAGTTAAACAAGGAGAAAGCTGAAGTCATTGCATTTGGAAACAAAGATGAAGTTCTCAAGGTGAATGCATACCTTGAGTCTAGGGGTCAATCAACTAAAAACCAAGTCAGAAATCTTGGGGTGTTTCTGGAGACAGACCTTAGTTTTAGTAGTCATGTCAAAGCAGTAACTAAATCAGCATACTATCATCTCAAAAACATTAAAAGAATTAGATGTTTTGTTTCCAGTCAAGACTTGGAGAAACTTGTTCATGCCTTTATCACCAGCAGGGTGGATTATTGTAATGGTCTCCTCACCGGCCTTCCAAAGAAGACCATTAGACAGCTGCAGCTCATCCAGAACGCTGCTGCCAGGATTCTGACTAGAACCAGAAAATCTGAACATATCACACCAGTCCTCAGATCCTTATGTGACGAATGTGGTCTTTCTCCTCCACTCTACGATGTGACTTAGATGAACACCACCGGGCACTGCTCTGTATGACCGACTCGATCTCTGTCCGAACCCCTTCCAATAAATGCTCGGACACAATGCTGGCTGGTGTAAATGTATCTTTTCTTTACTGCAGGCTGTTAAATGAAATAAAACACCCTTTTAGTGGTTGCTTTGCTGCAGGCATAAGTGACCCACAGCGTGCAGTACACATTGCAACTGCTGTGTTGCGTCATCTCCTGTCTTACCGAACATTTTATCTGCCTGCAGTTGTCACAGAAACCACACGAGGGCACCAGTACAACATGAAATTAACCGCTGCTGAATTCATAAGAATTCACAATAAAACTAAATAAAATCCTAACTCTGTTACACTTACACTGGCTTCCAGTTACATTTAGGATTGATTTTAAAGTACTTTTACTCGTTTATACATCACTCAATTACCTAGGACCTAAATACATTGCAGATATTCTCACTGAATATAAACCTAACAGAGCACTCAGATCATTAGGATCGAGTCAGTTAGAAATACCAAGGGTTCACACAAAACAAGGGGAGTCTGCTTTTAGCTATTATGCCGCCCGCAGTTGGAACCAGCTTCCAGAAGAGATCAGATGTGCTAAAACATTAGCCACTTTTAAATCCAGACTCAAAACTCATCTGTTTAGCTGTGCATTTGTTGAATGAGCACTGTGCTACGTCCGAACTGATTGCACTGTATTTTATGTAAAATCATGTTCTATTCTTAACTGTTTTAAATTAATTTAAAATAAATTTTTATATCATTTTAAAAGTTTAAACAGAAGGCTGAAGTAAGTGCTGTGATGGTAAAGAGAATGTGGGCAAAGAAAGACAAGTGTGTTGGTTAATCAGTTCAAAGTAGGACCGCTGAGTTCTATTTTTTTGGTTTATGATGGTCAAAGTAAGTAGGGGGTGAAGTAGTGGAATAGTTGGGTGTTTTGGAAGGTTTTTTCACTTAGTGCAGAAGAGTTTGAACAAAACTTGAGATTATTATTATTATTTGAATTCCTTGTTTTTATGTTTGTGATTATTATTTTTTTAATGACTATTTTACTTCCTTTTATGTAAAGCACTTTTTACATTATTTACCACTGTGTATGAAATGTGCTATATAAATAAACTTGCCTTTCCTTGATGTTGTGTCTGCATGCAATGCATTTCTAAGCATACTGTCGGTTTCCTAAGGTTCCTTAAGTATGTGTCCCCAGAGTTGCAGTAGGATCCTGGGAAACTAGACAGGGTGGAGGAATTCCCATGAGTATGTGCTTAGCCTTGAGTTCCCTGATTATGAGAGTAACCATCATTCTGGTGTGTGTTTGTGTAATGCTGTAGATATTGACGAGTGTGAACGAAACCTTTCACTGTGTAATGGAGGCACCTGTGAAAACACTGATGGCAGCTTCAAGTGTGTGTGTCCCCCTGGTCATCAGCTGTCTGTGGACGGCAGTGCTTGTGAAGGTGAGAACCAATATCATATCTCACTCTTTGTTTTTTCAGTAAACAGCATCTACGAAACTATTTCGACCTTCTCAACTCTATTACATTGGTGATGATGCATGGACCACTTCTTGAACTGATAGAAACCCTTTAACTAAAGTGTTTATTTTTTCTTGATTTGTCTGATTACTTCTCATGGATCTGATGGATGTCACGGTTTGTCTGCAGATGTGAACGAGTGTGAGTTGAGCAGCACATTGTGTCTGAATGGCATGTGTGTGAATGTGCTGGGGATGTACCAGTGCTCCTGTAACTCTGGTTATCAGACCACACCTGATAGGACAGACTGCACAGGTCAGAGTTCTGCATTAGATTAGCTTTAGATGAGCTTTTAATGACCTCAGACCTTTAACTCTCCATTTTATCTGTTCATTTACTCCCACTCTGCCCTCCCACTTTCATGTTTAAATGGATAGATAGATTAATGAAAAGAGGAGTATATAAACACAAAGTGGGTATACATACAATACTGTTCAAAAGTAAAAACTGTATTATTGTGAAATATTATTACAATTTAAAATAGTGGTTTTCTATGTGAATCTGTTTTAAAATGTGATTAATGATACGTCTGTTTTGATATCCCTCAGATATAGATGAATGTACGATAGAGAATGGAGGTTGTGAGCTGTACTGTAGTAATTCAGAGGGGAGTTACTCCTGCAGCTGCGGTCAGGGTTACGCTCTGACGCCGGACCATCGGACATGTACAGGTGTGTTCCTAACATCTGCTGCTGTGCTACCGAACCTGAGAAACCACTGCTGACCTTCTGCTGGTCTACAGAGGTCATTTAACACAGCAGCCATTCATTTACAAACGTATCTGATTGAGTGCTGCATAAAAATGCAGGGTAACACTTTAGAATAGGGAACACTTATTCACTATTAACTACGACTTTTCCCTCAATAAATTCCTAATTTGCTGCTTATTAATAGTTAGTGTGGTAGTTGTTAAGTTTAGGTATTGGGTAGGATTAGGAATGTAGAATAAGGTCTTGTAGAATAAGGCATTAATATGTGCTTAATTACTACTAATAATGACTAATATTCTAGTAACATGCATGCTAATAAGCAACTAGTTAAGAGACCCTAAAATAAAGTGTTACCAAATGCAGTTATTGAACATTGAGGAACAAACAGTATGTACACACACACACACACACACACACACACACACACATACATACACTAATTCTTCTGTCTCTCTCTGTGTCTCTTCAGATGTGAATGAATGTGAAGGGGATGTTGACATCTGTGAAGGTGGTCAGTGCACTAATGTCCCTGGAGCATATCACTGTCTGTGTCATGAAGGATTCATGACTTCAATGGACATGAGGACATGCATCGGTATGCTGCGCAATTAAACTGTTTGTTCATAATTCAATTTACACAGCACAACTCTCAAGATTATATACAGTGGTGACCAAAATTATTAGAACACTAGTGCCGAAAACATTTAACGGTACTGTAGCTTTGCAGGTAGGTTTCTTGAAGCATCTTGGAGACACAGTTCTTCTGGATTTAGTCTGTCTCAGTTTGTTCTGTTTCTTCATGTCATTCCAGACAGACTGGATGATGATCAGATCAGATCTCTGTGGAGCACAAAAATCTCACTGGATTATTACAATTAATGGCAAAATGAATGTTTGGAAATAACCAGCTCTTTCCACCTTCAATACCACAACTGAGGTGAGACCCTTGAGCAAGGCACCGAACGCCCAACTGCTCCCCGGGCGCCGCAGCAATGTGGCCCGCTGCCCACTGCTCCGGGTGTGTGTTCACGGTGTGTGTGTGTGCACTTGGATGGGTTAAATGCAGAGCACAAATTCCGAGTATGGGTCACCATACATGTCACTTCACTTCACTTAGTGTTCTAATGATTTTGGCCACCCCTGTATAAAACAAATAAGAACAAAAATAAGACAACATCTGTGTTAATTCTACCCGTGTTTTAAAAGTCAGTGTCACAAGGATGTGATGCATATCTTACCAGATGTACCAAGTCTTTCTGTACTGGGTCTGTCTTCAATCTCACTGTCATATGACAATCTGATTTTGGTTTAGTCTGTTGGTGTGGGGCCTTTGTTTGATGTTTGCAGATGTGAATGAGTGTGAACTCAACACCAACATCTGCTTGTTTGGGGAGTGTGAGAACACCAAGGGTTCTTTCATCTGTCATTGTGAGATGGGTTACGCTGTGAAGAAAGGAACCTCTGGCTGCACCGGTGAGACCTGATCCTATTTCACACTCAGTATTATGAATACTACCATACTGTACCTGTATTGTTATGTCAATACGCCACAGTCTGTATTAGTTGTTAGTGAAGTTTGGGTTACACTTTTTTATCGACAGTCCACTTTAGACATTCTAACTATAAGTAACTTTGTAACTACATGTCAAGTACATGTCTACTAATTCTCAGTAGGGTAGGTTTAGGGTTAGTAGAATAAGTTGACATATACTTGCAAAGTTTCTCATAGTCAGTATGTTGTATGTTGTGGACCCATCAAAATAAAGTGTTAGAAGATATTAAGCAGACAGTCTACTAATACTCTAATGACTGCTAGTTGACATATAGTTGCAAAGTTACTTACTGTTAGTAGAATGTCTAAAGTGGACTATCGAAATAGTGTTACCGGAGTTTGTTTTGGTATGTATTGTAATCTCTTCTGCTCTGATCCAGATGTTAATGAGTGTGAGATGAACACTCACGACTGTGACACACAGGCCACCTGTGTCAACACACCGGGATACTACCGCTGCTCCTGCAGGGACGGATGGTCTGGTGATGGAGTTAGATGCGCTGGTGCGTCTTATGATTTACCATCTTGCTGGGATAGAATGTGGCTGTGCATGTTGTTGATTATAATGCTACACCAAACAGAATGCCTAAAACCCACTGTAGTAATAACTGTAGTATACAGCTTTAAAGAGTTTTATGATTTTTTTATGATAAATGTTGTAATTTAAATCTTACTAACATTGCTGTACACAATCATTTAAAGCTGAAAATGCTTGTAAGAAAATCAATGTTGTATAAAGTGTCATAACTAAAATTAAAGACACAAGAATGGGAAATGTTTAGAATAAAAGTTAGAGTAGTCCCTGAAGTATTAAAAAATGAAACATTTTAATCATAGTCAATGGAAGGGGTCTGCAGAAACGTAATGAGATGGGAGGTGAAAGTTCTGTGTTCCCCTTCAGGAACTCGAGCTGCGTCGAACGCTTTGGGAACGCCTTCAATGAGACCATGCTCTGAAACGTGTGTAATCAAACCAATGAATGGGCGCGATGTCACAGACGGGGTGACACGTGACCAGGAAGCTATAAAAGCATATGAGGTGGATACACCGGCAGCTTCTGTCATTCAGCGAAGTGCTCTGTGTGTAGTAACGTCTCGAGAGCGATGCCCCGGGTTGAACAGACGCTCGCGAGCTATCTGTCTCCCGGTGTGGCATCGTCTCTTAAAGCCCCGGCGCTGCCCACCAAGCTGCTGCGTACTACATCAGCGCTGGTGGGCAAAGGGTTCACGGCAGCAGGTCAGGCTGGTGCTTCCTTACATACGTGGTAGTGTTGCAAGCTTACAAAGCAGACCTGCTGAAAGAGCTGGATGAGAGTGAGGAAGTAAAATCTGACGATATTCAAAAACTCAGAAGAACTGCTGATTTGTCTCTCCGCGCAACAAAGGAGACCGCGCCAAGGCAATCAGGTGGTCTATGGCAGCCCTAGTGGCCGCGGAGAGGCATCTCTGGTTGACCCTGTCAGATATAAAAGAGAAAGACAGGGTCTTCCTCCTCGACGCCCCGCTTGCACCTTCTGGCCTGTTCGGCAACACCATCAACTCCGTTGTCGATAGGTTTCAGGAGGCTCGTAAACAAGCGGCGGCGTTTCAGCGGTTCTTTCCTCGCAGCTCTCTAGCTCAGGGAGCTGCTGGATGGGAGCAGCCCCAACCGTGTGTCTGCTCCTCATACAGAGAGGCGCAGAAAGTGAGCGATCTGAGGAAATCTTCGACAAAGAAGCCCTGATTTTTGTGTCCCAGGACTTGTGTCAGCACAGGAAGTTCTTGAGGTTTGCTTTCAGGGTCGAAGCTTACCAATATCGGCTTCTTCCGTTCGGTCTTGCACTCTCACCCCGAACTTTCACGAAGTGTGTGGATGCTTCTCTAGCTCCACTGCGACTCCAGGGCATCCGCATACTAAATTATATTGACGATTGGTTGATTCTAGCTCAATCAGAGCAGACGGTGGTTCGACATCGAGATGTCATTCTCGCCCTTATGAAAGAGTTGGGGTTAAGACTAAACACAAAGAAAAGTGTGACCCTAGGGGTCAAGGCTCACTCCACCTGAAGTGTGGCGGCCTCGAAGGCCTTCCTGTGGGATGTGGCTATGCAGGATATATGTAACGCTGCGGGCTGGTCCACGTCGCTCACATTTGTCAGGTTCTACGACCTCAACATTCGTACCGCTCCTGGTTCTTCCATCCTATTACTATTATCCTAGCACTATTTGGGTGGACAGCCATTTTTAGTGGTGTCCGAAACCATAGTGGATGTTCTCAAGTGTACTCATTCAATCCCACAATGCACCACAAATACGAGTGTACGACCGATGTACACTCAACGGCTAGAGAATCCCCATAATGCACTGTGAGAGTCAGGCGCAAAATGAATTCCCACGTCTCTCCAAAAGATGGTGCCCGCAGCTGAATCATCCATTAATTTTAAAAGCGCTCGTCCACGGCTTAATACAACACAGGCATAAATTAATTGTAAATTGATTATTAAATTGTTTAACTATGGTTTATACATAATTTCCATGATAGAGTTCAAGATAAATCCTTTAATCTTACTACTGGAACTTACTACTGGTTTTATTAAGCGAGTCATTGAGTCGTTCATTCAAACGATTCGTTCAAGCGGCCGATTCATCAAGAATGAGACAGATGTTTGTGCATGGGTCATTGAATCTTTGACTCAACCGATTCGTTCAAAACACTGAATCATTCAAAACACGATCGAGTGTTGCTGTGAGATGCGCTATGCTGTGATCTTTGTTTGGATTCATTGGATCTATTTTCGCTGCTAAAATAGACCAAAACAGTCATTATTTCGTCTAAAATGTAAGTGACTTAATATTATTAACTTGTTTGTTGAACTGTCATATGAAATCAGTGTCACATTTTCAATCGTGAGGTAAATTAAGTGATGGTCAATTGTCAGCTCTCTTGGTCGTCAGGTCGTGTGATGTATGTTGCTGAACTGTATTCAAATGTTATAAATATAAAAACACCACATTTTGAAATTTAACTACATTATGTCAATTTAGTTTATTTGTGTGTGCTGCGCTCATAAACTTTAGAAAACGGCGCTCATTTGTTTGATTTCTCCTCGAGAAGCTGCGCAAGCCTCAAAAGTTTAAGGTCCTTGCACCCTGACCGAGTCCGAAACTGTCGTATTCGTTTTTCATATTCGTCATTTGGTGGCTTTCAATTGTCAAAAACACCCCTCAAAATATTTGCTACAGATGCGAAAAATGCAGAAAATCGAACCATCCGAATTAATTTTTATGACGGCCGGAAGTTTCAGAGGCTGCAAACGATAAAACGTGAGGTCGTATTTAGTTTTATATATATATATATATATATATATATATATATATATATAAAATAAATATAAACAATAAATTGTTGTAACAGCAATATCTCCAAGTTTTGTTTTTCACTGTAAAAATGTAATGATTTGCCAATGCAAAGAGAGTACCGCCACCTTTTTCCCCCACTTCATGCACTGATTATAACACAAACAAATCATCCTCCTGGCGACTTTTTTTTTTTGTCAAAAGCGACAAATCCAGCGACTTTTACTGGTTTGGAGACTCGAAAGCACGAATCACTCTGCAGTTAAGCCTACTGTGCTCAACGAGCAGCGGGTGTTGCCGTGAGCCCCTCTCCCGTCCAAAAGCACTCACAGGCAGTCAGTCTCTCAGTAGCCTGGCTTACAGAGCGGGGTGTAAATGTAAATGTTCACTCACTCTCACACAAAACTGGGGCCCCAACTGCAATGAACCAGCTTTGGGGGGGGCCCAGCTTGCAAAAGGTTGAGAACCCCTGATGTAGGGAATAGTGAATGAGGGTATAGGGGGCGATTTCGGATACAGCCATGGAGTCACCAGGCTCCACGTCAATCCCAGTCTCCAGAATACTGATTACCAGCACTTGACACTCATCAGCACCCTCATCATGGCACTATATAAGTCCATCCTTGTCTGGTCTACTTGATGGATGATGGAGTACTTACCTCAAGCAAAATCTCTGTGTTCATCTCCTGCGATCCCCTCTCCTACTTCATGTCTGTGTTTGTCCCCAGTCTCCATATTCACAGAAATCTCCCTATCTGAGAAGTGTATGCTCACCAACAACTCCAGCGAATCCACAGTCTCCACCATCACCTGCAAAGAATCGTAAAGATCTGGTTCTTCTCAAGTTTTGCCATTTGCCTTTCAAGATTTTATTACTTACTGCTGCATTGTCTGATTTGCTCTCTGTCAGTAGACCACTGTTGTCTTTTCACCTATTCCCATCTCTGAGTCTGCCATTCCCATAGCAGAAGACCAGACCAACACAGCATGCAGCATTAGCAACCCCAATCCATTTCAAGAGACCGTGGATTCACGGGTTCTCACCTCCGCTTGTAATGCTCGGCCTTTCTCAGCCGAGTTACAAGAGTAAAATGGGGTCAGATTTAACTGAGATATGTCTAGTGGTTAAAAGAATGAGACATAAAAGGAGATTGATTTAAATAGGATTGGTGTATTTACAGTGTTCACATAATAGACTTTAAAACAACACGATAAAACCAGGTAAACTCAGTCTGTTAAAAGAATACAGTTCATTTGTCCATACCCTAAAACAGTCCAAGAATCCCAGTGTGTTGATAAGTCCAATGTGAGTGTCCACCAGTGTATATACAATCCACAGAAAGTGAAATCCAAAGTTTGTAGATGGTGTCTGGAAAGGTGAGCTCTGAAAGTGATAACTCCTCAATCAAGGTAAGTTTGGTGACTGTCCCCCCGTTTGTTTGTCATGCTGCTCTCTTATTCAGTTGTACTTCCTGCTTCGTGTCATGTGACTAGTCACATGACAGGCCATCCATACATTTCTTAACCTTTTGAGCGGTACGGTCCCACATATGGGATTTTTATTTCCGTGCCCCTGGGAGTAAGGTCCCACATACGGGATTTAGAACATTCGGTGACGTCGCATAACTGCCAAATTCAAACTGTGGTTTCGCGCGTTGACTGGCACTGAGCCAGAGAGAGACGTGCACTGAGATTGTCATATTATCACAACTATGCAGTGTTCTTAACCACATAATGCATATTTTAGGATTCAGACATTTAAATACACATAAGTACTAGTAAAACAATACATTTAGAGCTTGTAAAATACACACAGATGTCTATGGAAGCAACAATAACAATCCATTCAAATTTAATTCGCCGATGTGTTTTATTCATATCAGATACACATAGTGTAAGTAACTATAAAGTTCACTCTATTCTTTACCCAGTTCACCAGCCACTTACGTGCATGTATTTCGGGAGAAATTGATGAATTCACATGCTGTAAATCAGACTGACAGGACTCTCTGAACTGCGGCGCGAACAAACATGGCGACGCCCATCTCACGTTACAGATCACGATCAAGATAATTTATAAAGGTGTTTAAGTGACAAAACACACTCATTTACGCATATTTGTGAATTGAAATATCAGATTGTCCATGACATGGTAAGCAAGTTTGTGAATATATTAAATAAAAAGGAAAAACAAAATAAAAGCGATCCATCTGTCATACAGTGTTATTGTGGCCGCGGTGTGTCATGTGACAATCATGACGCGTCGCCATGGAAACAGTAAGGGCAAACGTTCTAAAATAACGGTCGCCTTAAAAAAATTCACTCTGGGGGGACCGCTAGAATATTTTAAACTCATCACTGAAAGGGTTAAAGACATACAAACACTTAAAATGTTAAGAGGAATAAAATGGACCAAAAAAACATGTAAACCAATTTAAACTCTATAACACATTAAATCATTGTCAAGTCAAGTCAAGTCAAGTCACCTTTATTTATATAGCGCTTTTAACAATACAGATTGTGTCAAAGCACTTAACAGTATCAAATTGGAGGATAGAGTGTCAGTAATGTATAATGATAAGATTAAACACTCAATTTTCAGTTAAAGGCATTTCATTATTGAATTCAGAGATGTCATTGTCTAGCTCAGTTTAGTTTAAATAGTAGCTGTGCAATCAAATCGGCGATAATCGCTAGAAATTAAGTGTCCCCAACTGAGTAATAAAGTTGTAATAAATAGAGCGGTAAAACATGTCTTTTGTGTGACAGTGTCACACGCTTCCTCAACAATGACACTTCCCCATCCATCTACATCGCCAGTCCCATTGCCAAACCAGCGCCCCACTCTAGCTCAAAGGAGGATTACAACAGAGTTCTCTTTTAAGTGTTCTGTGGCCCTGGAGATGCACCAATGGGCAGAAACCATCTGGAATCAGAATGGCCTAGTTATGCAGTCATGCAATGGTTTTATGGTACATTTCAGGGAAATATTTACCAAACCTTTAGAAGATACATTTGCAGGTGATAAATTATATCATCTTAAACAAGGAAAGATGCCCATTTCTGATTATGCTCTCAGATTCTGCACCCTAGTCACCACCAGTGGATGGAATGAGTGCTTGTTCCCAACCATCTACTGGCAGGAATTGGAACCCAAATTGCGGCTGCATCTTGTTCCATACAATAATAGAGGTCTGCACACCGTGGGACCCGACCAGATTTCTTGCGACGCGGGATTAAATTCCCGAATCAAACGCGGTAGCGGTCAGTAACTCTGGTGTAATTTGAACAGGAGCGGGCGGTCTTACAATATCCCATTCCTGACGTCCTTTCAGAACAGCATATCTGCACTTTATTCTCATTGACTTGTATAGCCTGTACTCGGGACTGTTATACATGCACTGCAGGCATGAATCAGTGCTTCATTTTATTTGTGGGGTCTGTGCCCATGTGCATAACTGTCACGAATCTGGTCTGCACTTCCGTTCATTCACCACTAGAGGTCACCCGCTCACTACATGGACTTTCACACCACACATCACATGGACTCCATTTCCCATCATTCATTGCACTAACGACACACACAGCTCCTTGCACTGATCACACACAGCTGATTCCCATTTTCACACAGTATTTAAGCCACGGACTTTCTCTCCCTCGTCGCCGAGTATTGCATGCATTATCGCTGCCCTACAGAGCTCCGTTAGTTTTCCTAGTCTTGCCTTGCCTTGCCTTGCCTCGCCTAGCCCTGCCGTTGTTCGGATTGTTTTCCCTTGCCTGGACTATCACTGACGTATTGGATTACCTCTCCTGTCTCGCCCCTTTGGATACTGTTCGCCGATCGTCGACCCACGCTTGTCTTTGTCTACTCTTTGTCTCGTCCATGTTATACCTGTTTGCCATTGTTTGACCCTGCCTGTACAACCACGTCTCTGCTCATTAAAAACCTGCATATGGATCCGCACATCTCACGTCTCGTCAGCCCCGTAACAGAATACTCGGCCACAAAAGGATCCAGCAGTTTTTCAGATGGACACTGGCCAGGTATGGACGCAGTAAAACTGCTATTAGCTCTCAAGCAGGACACTCGATCCCTCAAGAGCTACATTCTAGAGTACTTGGCGATCGCTAATGATTCTGATTTACCTGACTGTTTGCTCATAGACTTTTTTTGTGAGGGCATTAACCAGCCGCTCAAGTCACGATTAACCCTAGAAGGTCCCCGTTCGTGTCTGAGTGATTTTATGGACTATGCTTTATGGACTGTTGGTTCAGTGTTCACTGTGGGTGTCGCAGAGGAATGCGACACTGCACTCGCTCATGAAATGGCAGTTACGCTAGAGCACGCTCACAAAATGGCGGCCACGACAATACCCCGTCATGTTCTAGTTGATGTTAAAGAGCCCAGTCAAGTCACCATTGATCTCCACGAATCAGGCTAAGTCAGAGCTGATCTTCACGAGTCAAGCCAAGTCAGAGCTGATCTTCACAAGTCGAGACAAGTCACAGCTGATCTTCACAAGCTAAGTCAAGTCACCGTTGATCGTCACGAATCAAGCCAAGTCAAAGCTAATCTTCACAAGTCGAGACAAGTCACAGCTGATCTTCACAAGCTAAGTCAAGTCACCGTTGATCGTCACGAATCAAGCCAAGTCAAAGCTAATCTTCACAAGTCGAGACAAGTCACAGCTGATCTTCACAAGCTAAGTCAAGTCACCGTTGATCGTCACGAATCAAGCCAAGTCAGAGCTGATCTCCATGAGCTAAGTCCAGTCACAGTTGCTGTTAAAGAGCCCAGTCAAGTCACAGTTGGTCGTCATCAACCGAGTCACGTCTACGCTGATCTCAAGTCAAGTCACGTCACGGCTGCTCGTCCAGAGTCACAGCAGCACGTCACGGCTGCTCGTCCAGAGTCACAGCAGCACGTCACGGCGGATCTCCTAAAGTCAAGTCACATCACAGTTGCTCGTCCAGAGTCTCGCCAGACCTCCGCTGACCGTCTAGAGTCTCGCCGCCACGTCTCCGCTGACCTTCCAGAGTCACAGCACCACGTCTCCGCTGACCTTCCAGAGTCGGGTCACGTCCGGGCTGACACACTCAGATCATCAAGGTCAGTCTTTCATTATCCCAGTCTGTTATCCAGTGTGAGGGATTCACCGCTGGTGTCTGCACGCACAGCTGGTATCCCCAAACCCAATCACTCTAGCCCTCCTGTTCCTGAACTGATTCCCCTGTCTGAAACGCTTCCCCTGATGGGGGTCGCATTTTGGTGTGTTTGGGCTGCATACACCACCACAGAACTCCCAGAGGTGGCGGCGTCCACTATGATTTCTCTAGAGGTGGCGGCTGACGCTGCAGAACCTCCCGACGCGGCGGTGCTCACTTCAGCTCCTCGTATGGTGGTGGCACCCAGCAATGAACTCTCAGCCTGTTGTGTTACGGTCAAAGAGACCATTACTGAACTCTCCCTGTGTCCTGTGTTTACCACTGTAGAACCTCCAGAGGTGGCGGCAACCGCCGCAGAACCTCCAGAGGTGTCAGCGGTATCAATCAATGAACTCTCGTTCTGTCCTGTCACGGCTATGGAGGCCGTCAAAGAACTCTCGTTCTGTCCTGTCACGGCTATGGAGGCCGTCAAAGAACTCTCGTTCTGTCCTGTCACGGCTATGGAGGCCGTCAAAGAACTCTCGTTCTGTCCTGTCACGGCTATGGATGCCGTCAATGAACTCTCGTTCTGTCCTGTCACGGCTATGGAGGCCGTCAAAGAACTCTCGTTCTGTCCTGTCACGGCTATGGAGGCCGTCAATGAACTCTCGTTCTGTCCTGTCACGGCTATGGGGACTAATTATGAACTTTCTGTGTTCCCTACCTCAGTCCTTGTGTTTGTGCATGTTCTGTCTCCTCCTTGTGTATCAGTCTCCCTTGGGTCCCAGTCTCTGCTGTGGGTTCCTGATCCGTCATGGTATGCTCCTGCAATATCTGCTCCGCCGTGGTGGTCTTCAGGTCCGTCTGCTCCGCTCTGGTGGTCTTCCGCTCCGCCTGTTCGGTCTGCTCCGCTCTGGTCTTCTGCTCCACCTGTTCCACCTGCTCCGTCGGCTCCGCCCTGGTGGGCTCAAGTCCCGTCTGGTCCGCCCTGGTGGGCTCAAGTTCCGTCTGGTCCGCCCTGGTGGGCTCGTGTTCCTTTGGCTCCGCCCTGGTGGGCCCCAGTCCAGCCTGCTCCGCCCTGGTGGGCTCGTGTTCCTTTGGCTCCGCCCTGGTTGGCCCCAGTCCCGCCTGCTCCGCCCTGGTGGGCTCCAGTCCCGTCCACTCTGCCCTGGCTTCCTGCTCTGCCGGCTCTACCTCGGCCCCAGATCACTCCGCTTCCACAAGGACCTGGCCCTCCATCCCTCCCCTTGTTCCGCCTCCGCTCCACCTTCCTCCTGATTATAGACTGTGTGGAGCGTCTGGAAAGCCGCTCTTTGGGGTGGGGGCTCTGTCACGAATCTGGTCTGCACTCCCGTTCATTCACCACTAGAGGTCACCCGCTCACCACATGGACTTTCACACCACACATCACATGGACTCCATTTCCCATCATTCATTGCACTAACGACACACACAGCTCCTTGCACTGATCACACACAGCTGATTCCCATTTGCACACAGTATTTAAGCCACGGACTTTCTCTCCCTCGTCGCCGAGTATTGCATGCATTATCGCTGCCCTACAGAGCTCCGTTAGTTTTCCTAGTCTTGCCTTGCCTTGCCTTGCCTCGCCTAGCCCTGCCGTTGTTCGGATTGTTTTCCCTTGCCTGGACTATCGCTGACGTATTGGATTACCTCTCCTGTCTCGCCCCTTTGGATACTGTTCGCCGATCGTCGACCCACGCTTGTCTTTGTCTACTCTTTGTCTCGTCCATGTTATACCTGTTTGCCATTGTTTGACCCTGCCTGTACGACCACGTCTCTGCTCATTAAAAACCTGCATATGGATCTGCACGTCTCACGTCTCGTCAGCCCCGTAACAATAACGATGCTCAGAGCAGGCTGTAGCCTACCGGTGCTAAATATACGCCCCCCAGACAGAACAGGCAGGTTGTCGATGAGTGACAGAGCAGAATAAGGATGGAGCAAAGTGTGGATGCGCTGACCTTGAAGAACGTTCAACTCGGTTTTGTTTATATTTTGCTTAGCCTATAATTTTAAATGACAGATTTTATTTCCTACTGTGTTAGCAGCAAGATGTTAAACGAATTTAGTATTTTGACAAGACAAATAAAATTGCTAATAGGCTATTTTTGTACAACCTACAATTTTTTTTTTTCTGTGACACTTTTCCCTATTGTGTTGTAAATGTTAAACGAATTGTATCCTGACAAGATGAATAAAAGTAAAGTATACAATTTTTGTACAACATTTTTATTTTCTCCGTGACACTTTTTTTCCTACTGTGTTGTCTTTAAACACAAAATTCGTTTAACATTTTGCTATCAATAAATTCAACACTCTTGACAAGACGAATAAAATAACATCATAACTTCATATCGGGATAACTCTGACGCCAGCTCTCACTGCAAAGAAAGCCTACCAAAATCAACCTACCAGGTTCAGTCAGTAACAGAAAGCCAGCCCAGCCTCAGTTATGTGCACTTCCGTGTAGGCACTGTCCAACTCCAAACTGGCCTGCTCCATCATAAATCCATCGACTTCATGGCTCAATCCATCACAGACATCATCCTTGAGCGCCCATGGTTCGTTCAGCACAACTGAGTATTGTCTTGGTCGACAGGAGAGGTCCTGAAGTATGAGTGACGTCTGTTTTCCTGAATGATTTCCTATACTTCCAAGTGTCCTTCATCATCCTATGAGAGCATTACCTGTCAACTCCACTTCAACTGAAAGTCTGAATGAAAATCTGCCAACAAAAATCTGTGGATACACCACCATGCTGTGCCCACTTCAGTGACGCCTTCTGTCCCAAATGAGCTTCACAATTTCCTCCACACCAGCAAAGGGACTGTGCCAATGACCTTCTTCTATATTCCAGGATTTCATGCTCAAGGTGCTCCAGGAGAACCTCCACAAGTTTGTGCTTGTGTACACAGATGACATCTTGTATTCCCGGACCATGGTTGAACATCGCCTGCACGTTTCAAAGGTCCTCCAATGATTCTGGGAATTCCATCTCTATTTGAAGGCTGAGAAGTGCACATTCCACCAATCTTCTGTTCAATTCCTTGCATATAACATCAGCAAGAGCGGAATCCTGATGGATGAGGGGAAGGTGGCAGCTGTGCAGAATTGGCCTACTCCTGCCACCATTAAAGAACTCCAGAGATTCCTAGGATTCACCGACTTTTTCATCATTTCATCAAGAATTGAAGTGCCATAACCAGTCCATTCACCAGCCTCCTTAAGAATAGGCCCAAGACTGGAACTCTACTGCAGCCCAGGCCATGAATACTTTCAAAAAAGCTTTCACTGCTCCTTGTTCATCCCAATCCTGACTAACCCTTCTTTGTTGAAGTGGATGCCTCCACCACCGTAGTAGGAGCAGTGCTTTCTCAGCAGCAGAGGACTCCAGCTGTACTCCATCCATGTGCTGACTTTTTACATAAAATGATTATTTTACTTCCTTTTATGTAAAGCACTTTTAATTACCATTGTGTATGAAATAGTTTTGTCAAAAGTACCATTCGGTACTGAAATTTAAAAAAAACGTTTCCCGCTAAGATTTGAGCTCTGTTGAGCGGATTCTTAAACAGCGCTGATTGGTCATTGTGTTCACACGCTCAACAGATAAGTCTGCGATTGGCTTTAATGATCATCGCTTCACGCTCTTCACCGAGCGCTTCATTGATCATAGAAGCCAATCACAGATGTATCTGTTGAGTGCTTGAACACAATGACCAATCAGCGCTGTTTAAGAATCTGCTCAACAGCGCTCAAATCTTAGTGGGAAATGGACATTTTTAAAATCTCAGTACCGAATGGTATCGCGGTCGGTACTTTTGACAACACTAGTATGAAGTGTGCTATATATATATAAACTTGCCTTGCCTTGCCTAGATGAATTGAGGCATTTCTTGGACGGCTCCAAACACCCCTTTACTGTTCTCACAGCTCACAAGAACCTTGAGTATCTTCGGGATGCCAATAGATTAAACCGGTGTCAATAACGTAAAAGCATATGCTCTCTCTTGTCTCTATGCTCCCAATGATTTGTCTGTACCTCCTGAACCCATCCTTCCTCCAAAACTGTTTGTAACTCCCATTCAGAGGTCCCTTGAAGACTCCCTTACCTCCTCTAGTGTCCTTTCTTTCCTACGTTCCCAGAGCCCAACACATCCCCCTGATTCTCTCAGTTCAAACATCCTTGGACACTGGCCACACAGGGGCCAATCAAACCCTCTCATTGCTTAGAGATTGCTTCTGGAATGAATTACTGATTTACTACATAGGTCTGGAGAAGATACAAGAAATGTTGAAACAGTACCACATGTTATGAGTGTTTAACTGTAGTCAGTGTCATGTGTGCTTGAAAATATTGTTTATGAAAACACAAATGTGTGTAATGACGTGAATTATGAGGTTTACACTTCCCATTTCCTCATCTTACGAAAATTAACCATGGTTTTATCACAGTAAATATGTAGTTACCACGGCTTTTTGGCGTATTGATTATCATTTGTTTAACCTCAATTTTACTACAAATACCATGGTTAATGTTGCAAAACGTCCCAGGTTACGTATGTAACCATGGTTCCCCGAGGGAACGAGACGTTGCGTCGAAAACGCTAGGGGAACGCCTTTCAGCGATATCAAGCTCTGAATCATATGTGGAATCAGTCCAAATGATGGCGAGACGTCAGGTGCGGGTGATGTCATGACCAGGAAGCTTAAAAGCACGTGATGTGCAGCCGGCTTCAGCTTTTAGGAATGAAGCATAGCTCTAGTAGGGATGCCGGAAGTATGGCCCTGCGACGCAGCGTCTCGTTCCCTCGGGGAACCATGGTTACATACGTAACCTGGGACGTTCCCCTTCAGGAACTCGAGCTGCGTCGAAAACGCTAGGGGAACGAGATGTCCACGCCGCCAGACTTGCAAATCCCTGCCTAGTGTGGAAGAGCACAGCTATGGCAGGAGTACAGAGGAGCCTGGAGTGGCTCGGAAATCTAGGTCATAGAATCTGACGAAGGTGAGGGGCCTTCCCGCAGCGTTGCAGATGTCCTGCATAGGCACACCTGCCAAAAAGGCCTTAGAGGCCGCCACACTTCTCGTTGAGTGAGCCTTGACCCCCAATGGTGAGGGGAGATCAGAGGACTCATAGGCAACGGTAATGGCATCAACTATCCACCGGCTGAGGGTCTGCTTGGAAGCAGGATGACCTCTCTTAGGGGGACCAAAACAAATAAGCAGTTGGTCCGCCTTTCTCCACAGGGCAGCTCTGTGGACATATGAGCTGCCCTGTCTGGCCAAAGTTTACAGTTAAGCCTCTGCTGGTCGGGCTCCCTGAAAGCCTGAAGTACGACAGGCCGTGGTGTAGAAGAGGGGACCTTAGGGACATACCCCGCACGAGGGTACAGAAAAACTTTGGCCAGACCGGGCGCAAAGTTGAGATAAGAAGGGGCCACAGAAAGGGCCTGCAGATCTCCAACTCTCTTTAGAGAAGATATCGCTAAGAGAAATACAGTCTTTAACGTAAGAAGACGGTCTGATATCTCCTCAATAGGCTCAAAGGGAGGCCTACAGAGAGCATCTAACACCACAGCAAGGTCCCAGGGAGGAACACGAGATCGTACCTGAGGCCTCAGCCTCATCACACCGCGGAGGAAACGTGTAACCAGGGGGTCCTTGCCCACTGACTGCCCACCAAGAGGGGCGTGGTAGGCTGCTATAGCCACCACGTAAACCTTCAGGGTGGAGTGGGTTAACCCGGCGGAGAAACGAGCCTGCAAGAATTCCAGCACTGTACCAATCGGGCAGTTAACTGGGTCAAGCTGGCGGTCTTCGCACCATGAAGTGAAGAGTCTCCACTTCAGGGCGTACAGTTTCCTTGTTGAGGGAGCTCTAGATTGGAGGATGGTCTCAACAACCTCGGTTGAGAGACCAGAGGCTATGAGTTGTGCCCCCTCAGGGGCCACACCCACAGCTTCCACAACTCCGGGCGGGGGTGAAGGATCATGCCCTCCGCCTGTGAGAGGAGATCTCTCCTGACAGGAATCTTCCATGTAGAGCCGTCGAGGAGAGAAACCAGGTCCGAGAACCACACTCGGCCCGGCCAGAACGGGGCTACTAACAATAGACGGACCCCGTCCCGGTGCACTCTCTCTAGAACTCCTGGGAGCAGAGCGATCGGGGGAAAGGCGTACAGACGAAGCCTCGGCCAAGTCTGTACCATAGCATCCAGCCCCAGTGGAGCTGGATGAGTCAGAGAGAACCAGAGGGGACAGTGCGATGTCTGACGAGTCGCAAACAAATCCACCTGAGCCTGTCCAAACACTCTCCATATCTGCTTCACTACCTCGGGGTGAAGCATCCATTTCCCGGGCCTTGGCCCCTGCCTCGACAGGATGTCTGCTCCCATATTGAGATGCCCAGGAATATAAACTGCTCTCAGTAAGAGAAGCTTGTTCTGGGACCACACAAGGATCCGGTGCGCCAGCTTGTATAGGGGGCGCGAACGCAGACCTCCCTGGTGGTTTATGTAAAAGACCACCGCTGTTTTGTCGGTGCGCACCAACACATGGCGATCTCTTATGTCTGGAAGAAAGTGTTTGAGTGCTCGAAACACGGCCAGCATCTCCAGGCAGTTGATGTGCCACATGAGATGGCGACCACTCCACAGACCGCGGGCAGGGTGGCCACTCATGACCGCTCCCCAACCGGTGAGGGACGCGTCTGTCACTAGCGTTACGCGGCGGCAAAGGGCTCCCAGCACCGGGCCCTGAGACAAGAACCAAGGTTTCCTCCACATGTCCAAGGCACGTAGGCATCGCCGCGTGACCTTGATCATGCGAAGCGGGTTTCCCCTCGGGGAGAACCCCTTGGTCTTGAGCCACCACTGTAGGGGTCTCATGTACAGCAGGCCAAAAGGTATCACGTTGGATGCTGCTGCCATCAGACCAGTTTCCACGCTGCTAAATAATCTACTAAGGGAACCAGTCTCTCGAGACTGGCCTCTGGTGTACTTAGAGCTACTAGCTCGGTGCCCTGAAGTGGAGGGCCGGCAGGAGACGGCCGAACTAGATGCTCGAGAGACCCCCGAAGGGGTGGTGAGGCTCTCAGCTCCGCTACGTTTCCGGGCGGGAAATACTGAGAGAGACACTCGCTGGAGACCGCTGCGCCCTGGAACACTGGCAGGGTTGGCAGAACGATCTCCGGAGGGCGCTGAGGAGAGACGGACACCGTGTAATGCGGTGCACCCCGCTCGTCCCCAGTAGGGGCCGCCCTCAGCAGTCCTGGACTTATGGATGTCAGGACCGCTTCGTCAGGGGCTTCCCAAACTGAAGCACGACCCTCAGATCGGGCCTCGCCTTAGAAGACCCCGACTTAGAGCGCCGCCGACCTCGGTCCCGCTATGGGGAGCACGAGGCGACGCCTGCTTCTGAACCTCTCTGTATGAAGAGCTGGTACACGGCTGGGGCTGCTCCCGCCCAGCAGCCCCCAGAGCTATCGAACGGCGAGGGAGAAACCGCTGAAACGCAGCCACCTGTTTACGAGCCTCCTGGTATCTGTCGACGACGGAATTGACGGCGTCGCCGAACAGACCAGAAGGCGCAAGCGGGGCGTCCGTAAGGAAGACCTTGTCTTTCTCCTTCATATCAGACAAGGTCAACCACAAATGGCACGGGCAGTCTCCTTGGTGGCGCGGAGAGCTAAATCAGCGGTTCTCCTTAGTTCTACGATATCCTCAGATTTTATTTGCTCGCCTTCGTCTAGCTCTTTTAGCAGGTCGGCTTGATACGCCTGCAACACTGACATAGTGTGCAGACACGTGCCAGCCTGACCCGCTGCCGTGTACCCCTTGCCCACCAGCGTTGATGTTGTGCGCAGCGGCTTGGACCACATTACCATAATAATCAGAGGCGGGGACGAATAAGCGGGCCGAGAATGGTTTCTTCCACGATCTCGACACCTCGGTGTGGAGATCGAAAAAAAAAAAAAGGCAGGCTCCGGCGCGGAGGTACGCGGCTTAGTACGCAGAAAGCGTTCATCTAATTTACTTTTCTGCGATTCAGCCTGTTTCTCGGCGGGCCAGTCGATGTTCAACTTGGCAACCGCGCGAGTAACTACCTCCACTAACTCTTCATACTGTGGGGATTGAGGGGGCGAATACTCGACGCTCTCCACATCAACCTCCTCGGAGGAAGATAGGAGAAGCGCCGAGCCCGCTCCCCGGGGGGAAGAAACCGCAGAACGGGCTTCCGATCCCAGAGAGCGGGCAGTGGATCTGGCAGGTGAGGAAGAAGATAGGGACTCGCCCGTCTCCATTCCCTCCACCAGATCCCGCTGCGAACCCCACGAGTGCAGCCGCCATTCCGCCTCGGCGGAAGCGGGGCCAGCACCGTGAGGAACGCTGGCGAAGGCTCCCTCCTCAAAGAGAGCCTCCCTCGAGAGCCGACTCTACGTGCTTCACTCCCAAGCAGACCACGCACAGACTGTGTGTATTCCCCCTCGTAATATAGCCCGGGCAGGGAGGAACACAGTCTATAATGCAATCCGCTTTCGCCCTTATTCTAGGCTTTTGACATGCTTGTGTACTGACGGACAACAATAAATATGACTCACAGAACACAGATTGTGACTGACACACACAGAGAGCTTTGCTGAATGACAGAAAGCTGAAGCCGGCTGCACATCACATGCTTTTAAGCTTCCTGGTCATGACGTCACCCGCACCTGACGTCTCGCCATCATTTGGACTGATTACACATATGATTCAGAGCTTGATATCGCTGAAAGGCGTTCCCCTAGCGTTTTCGACGCAGCTCGAGTTCCTGAAGGGGTACCATGGTTAATTTGTAGTTACCATGGTTTAAATATAGTTTTTCTGTTTTTTTTTTAGTAAATCATTTGTGGTTAATTTTCGTAAGGGAAAGGTTTAAATCTAAAACAGCAGAAATTTTTGTGTGAGGGGTAAGTTTTGGGGTAAGAGTTAGGGTAAGGGGATGTGTGTGTGTGTGTCTAGCAGTAATGATATGTAGTGCAATCTTTCATGCTCTGATCCAGATGTTAATGAGTGTGAGATTAAAGGAATAGTTCATCCAAAAATGAAGATTTCGTCATCATTTACCTATATGATATTTTGAAGAATGCTAGTACCATTGTTGGCCTCCATTGATTTCCATAGTATTTATTTCCCTACTATGGAAGTCAACAAACGTTTGGTTCTTCAAAATATCTTCTTTTGTTTAACTTATACAAAAAGAAATGTATACAGGTTTAGAATGACATGAGAGTGAGTAAATTATGAACTGTCCCTTTTACAGTTTTTCTTGATTGCTAACACAGTTCATGAAACAATTCACCATTTTCTCACAACTATAAACACAATCTCAAAACTACACACCAGTTTGTGCAAACTTCAGACTTTCAGGTCAAAGTCAAACATTTTAGCCAAAAACATATTATCTTTTGTCAGAATCTAATCTTTGGCCTCAGACGACACACAAAGCTGTCAAATACACAGACTATTTTTCTGACTAGAGAACACTAGTGAGATCAATTCAAAACACTGTTACAAAAACCTCCTTTTGGGAAACAGGAAACATCTTGCAAGTCAGTGTCTGTTACAGTATGCGGCATAAATAGAGTTGTGCAGATACTGTAAAGTTCACCAATAAACTTTAAGAAACGTTTACTTTCATTACACTACTGTAAATTGATCCTACAGTAGATGAAAATCACTAGAAGAGAAAAGTTCAAAGACCAAACAACTGAATATACAGTAAACACACATTGGAATGTACTGTCAGTTACTGTACATAAATAAATAAATAAATTCAGCATCCTCTGCCAAGCTGCATTACAGTATTGGTAATATCCTTATTTGTTATACTATAGCAGTTTCTTACTTTCTCTGCCTCCCCTAGACAGTCGACTCTCAGTTCTGCACAAATACATGTAAGAAGTATTTGGCTACAAATCAATTCAACAGTTATGAGTTTGAGGCTGTGTGCTACAGTGTTTATAGTACAAGTTCTCTCATCTGAAGTACTGCTACTATGTACTGTAATTGTAATGTTTAAGTAGTGTAAAACCCTGTAGATGAGCCTGCAGGCAGCTTTCCTTATGATCATTCCATGCAAAATAAGATGGTCAACTATAGTGCTTTATATTTCATCAGAAACAAACAACCTGATCTCACAGAATTCCGTGTAATGTTCACGGACTTAATTAACCCCGAATCTGTGGTGGCATCACGGAATCGCCGAAAATTCCGTGATGGGCTCACAGAAGGCATCAGCCGTGGTCCATGCACGGATTCACTGGTTCAACACCAGCGCTGCATCGGACCACGTAAAAAGAGTGACTCCGATGCAGTTATACTTTCATTGGAGTACCTGACCCACCCCTACCCTAAACCTACCCAGTTCTGAACAATAATGATAACGATAAATTCCCCAGTATCGCGTCGGCATATTGATGCTAAGGGTTTCCGTGCGTGGAGCACGGCTGATGCCTGTCACTGACTTACATTGCTATCACTTCTGTGAGCCCATCACGGAATTTTTTCTGTGAGCCCATCACGGAATTTTCAGCGATTCCGTGATGCCACCACAGATTCGGAGGTTAATTAAGTCCGTGAACATTACACGGAATTCTGTGAGATCATGTTGGAAACAAATGACCTTTCACCTTGTCCCCTTCATTTTTGTTTTCTCCTCCTATTCCTCTTTGTCTCCCGCGACCAGTATTCATTTTCCAAAACACATAACCTGACTGCTGTGTCATCAGTTTTGCTACTGAAAGTTCACACATGGATAAATGTGTGCTGTTTGTGTTCATTTTGTGATTCTTGAGGTAGTTATATTGTGTTTGAGTTTTCTAAATGAGAACATGGTTAAATCTGTGCAAAATGATGCTGTTCTTGTGTAGAGTTTTGCAGAAAACACTGAGCAAATTGGAGCATGTGTGAAAACAGGTGAAATGTGTTAAAAGTTTTGAGAAATGTGTCTCTGTTTCAAGAACTGTATGAATGGTTTGGGAAATTGTGCCGAATGAATCAGTTACAGTGTGTTAGCAATCGAGAAAAACTCTAACACTCTAAATCTAATCTAAATAAATGATTTACAAAATGCATAGCACAATATACATGTATAAAGTTCCAGTCAAATCAGTGGTTCTCAGTATTATTCGCACTATTGACTATGTGTTAAATCATGCCTTTTTTTAATGTGTAGATGTGGATGAGTGCAGTGACCGGACTCATGTCTGCAGCGCTGATGCTGAGTGTGTGAACACGGCTGGCTCGTACCGTTGTCGATGTTCAGACGGCTTTACTGGAGACGGAATCACTTGCTCAGGTCCATCATTCAGCTTTCTGTCTGTCCATCTGTCCATCCACACCAACATGCTTCCATCATACACCATACAAATAATCATTCACTGGTGTCTGGATGTCCTGCAGATATGGACGAGTGTGCTGAAGATGTGGATCTGTGTGAAAACGGGCAGTGTCTCAATGTTCCTGGCAGCTATCGCTGTGAATGTGAGATGGGCTTCACACACACTCCAAACAGCAAAACCTGTCAAGGTGTGCTTACACACACACACACACACACACACACACTCAGACTGCAGTAGTATAATCTAACAGTAACTCAGCTGCATGTCACAGAACAAAGTAGTTGTCAAAGTTACTGCTCTTTGTCATCATTTTATGGACAGACAAGTGATAACTTAGGGTAACACTTTATTTCGATAGTCCACTTTAGACATTCTACTAACAGTAAGTAACTTTGCAACTACATGTCAACTAGCAGTCATTAGAGTATTAGTAGACTGACTGCTTAATATCTTCTAACACTTTATTTTGATGGGTCCACATCATACAACATACTGACTATCAGAAACTTCGCAAGTATATGTCAACTTATTCTACTAACCCTAAACCTACCCTAACAGTCTACTCTGAGAGTTAGTAGACATGTATTTGCAAATTAATGAGAATTAGTTGACATGTAGTTACAAATTTACTTATAGTTAGTAGAATGTCTAAAGTGGACTATCAAAATAAAGTGTAACCTAACTTAGAAATGAAATTTTTGTCATATTTTATCGTTCCCGACCATCACATGAAGAGGACCAAATATACAAACAATTGGTTTTTGTATTGCAAGGTTAGGTTATTTATAGTAATAAATATATAATATAATAATGTATAATAAATAAATAGGTTATTAGGCAAGGTTAGTATTTAGGAAGTAAATTATTTATTACAAAAATACAACACCATGTATAAGAGAAAATAATCGTTATTGATTCACTATTGATTATAATGAGTTCTATTCGCTTTTGATGTGACTCTCACATTCTGCAAAGACAGGTGTCAGCCGTTAGGCAACTTATATGGTGCAATGATATAAAACTATTCGTCGCTGGATGTGTTTGACTTGAAGTGGTGCAATTTCAGAGGAAAAAACATTGTAAACACATTTTGTGTTTTCTTATAGTTTATAATGTGGACACCATTTTATTTAACACACAAAAGCATACGACTGTGGTGTATCTATTGCTGTTCAGAAAAATACACAATATTATATTTTCTGTAAATCATGTGCATACCGTATGTTGCAGATATAGATGAGTGCACCTTCCAGAACATCTGTGTATTTGGCACATGTCAGAATATTCCAGGCATGTTTCGCTGTCTTTGTGATGAGGGCTATGAGCTGGACAGGACCGGGGGAAACTGCACAGGTAAACATGCTGTTACTCTACAATAATACATCAACGGCTGTTCTTCACCTCACACTGTCACTGCTTACCGTGTTGTTGTGATGTCAGATGTGAACGAGTGTCTCGATCCTGTCAGCTGTGTTAATGGTCACTGTGAGAACACAGCCGGCTCGTACCAGTGTAACTGTCCCACTGACTTTGAGCTCAACCCCACTGGAATCGGCTGCATTGGTAAGGTTATTGATTATTAAGATTATTTAATATAACCCTACCCAATGCCATCACAATCATAGTGCTGTAGCATAGTTGTGCATCAAGAGATACAATGTATTTATTGTAAATCCTGCCGTTGAAGTGTTCTGTGGTCATCCATAAAGAGTTCTCACACAGTCGGTTGGTCTGTTTCATGTGGCAGATACACGAGTAGGGAGCTGTTTTCTGGATGTGGCGTACCGTGGCCATGGTGGGCTGGCGTGTAGCGTTGAGCTGGGATTTGGAGTCAGTCGTTCATCATGCTGCTGTTCTCTGGGACGAGCATGGGGTAACCCATGTGACCTTTGCCCTCTACTCAACACCTGTAAGGAACTCTAAAACAATCTTCAATAGTTCAATATTGCAATACTTCAGAACACCAGTAATTCAGTTAAACAGTGGAACAATATGTCAGTACTTTCATACTACACAGGGATTTCAGTACTATTACACATCAGCATTAAAAAGACAAACACATTCTGAATGTAAAGGCACTTTCATGTAAGAATATTGCTTGCAGGAGATTATTTTGATCTGTAATACTGTAATAACGCTATAACAATAACTTAATACTATTTGCATTTACTCTCTCAATTACCTTAGTAAATCAATGCTATAATACTTTTTTATATCAATACTTCATATAATAATATAGTATAATACTGCAATAGTTCAATAAAGGCAGTTTTTAATTAGCTTTTTTTGTATTATTTAGTCACTAATTCTATAGCTATTGTAGGCACTTTCAGTATAATTTAATATCTTTTTGTGACAATAACATTCATAAGTTCCTTCATATTGGCTTGGCATATTGAAAAATATTGATAAATATGAATGTGGTAGTTGACTGATGAGAATATCATGTGTCTCTAGCGGAGTATAACACACTGTGTCCTGGAGGAGAGGGGTTCAAACCCAACCCCATCACCATCATCCTGGAAGGTAATCAGGCATCATCGCTGAACATACTGTCAATAACTGTACAGTAAAGTCAGATCAAGTTAACTTTTATTTATATAGTGCTTTATACAGTACAGATTGTTTTTAAAGCAGCTTTACAAGGATAAACAGGTAGTTTCACTGAAGTAATGATTCAGTGATGCAAACAGAAGTCAATTCTGCTTTAAAGCAACTCATTCATTATTCAGTTGAAATCAGTTAATTGTTGATTCAGTTTGGTTCAATAACTGTGCAGAGGTCATCAATTATGGAAAGAGTTTTCATCTATAAAGCATCTCTAGTGAAAGCAATGATGTCATCATCAGTTCAGGTCAGTTCAGTTCCCTTTTGAAACGGTCTCTCAAATTGTGTGAACATGCTTTGCGGGAACTCCATATAATCCGAATACTGAAGCCTCATTTGTTAACATTCATGTAGCTGCACGAACAAATGGCATTAGACCCTGAGCCACAGAGTCCATCCTAATCTCTCAGGGAAGAAGAGGAGAGGGCTAAGTTCTGCTGAGGTTGAAGAAACTAGCGCTTACCTTCCAATCCCCCGTTCAGCTCTGGGCAATGGCTTTGTTCCCACTGCCAGTGCTGGGCAAACTACCACTGTGTACCAAATAACAAAAAAGAGCTCTTTTCCTCTTCGCAATGATACAAATGTTAGGACCCTGTCTCCGTGCAGCAATCTTCCATTCGAGAAACTCAGAACCCTCACTGCCCAGCTTCAGACTTTGGAAGCCATCCCTTGGTGTGTCAAGCTGGGTCTTCTAAACTATAAAATGAGGTTACTCTCTCTAATTCACTCGTAGACCTCCTCGCTTCAGGGGTGTCATCCAGACTTTGGTTCAGGACAATGATGCTCACGTTCTCCGATCAAAAGTGTCTGCTGGAAAAAGGCATCATAAAAATGGCCTTACCAGCGAACAGTGAGTCAGGCTTTTACAACTGTTATTTCCTCATTCCAAAGAAAGATGGTGTGCGCCCACCTCGATCTCAGACACCTGAACCACGCTCTGATGAGGCACCCGTTCAAGATTTTGATTTTGAAGCAAATCCTAACATGAGTGTGCCCAGGGGACTGGTTCCTATTGGTGGATCTGGAAGATGTCTACTTTCATATTCGGATATGAATACAGTATACAGTACTTCCTTTCGGACTGTCGCTGGCACTTTTTCCCCTCTGAGACAGAATCTGCGTCATGAATTATCTTTACAACTGGTTAGTTGTAGCATTTGGACCAATCAGACACACAATGTTTCGTTAGATTTAACAAATCAATTAGTCATTAAATTAACAAATAATCACAGACCCCTCACCCAATACACATACTGGGTACCAGTATGTCTGTGAATGACTCCAGGCCCCCGGTTACCATGACAACCAGGACATTTCAGCCAGACCAGATAAGCTTTATGACCTAATGGCATGTTGAGAGTTCTCCCTCTCGCCATCTTTGAACCTTATGAAAGTCACATAATGCCAATAAAAAAACTCTTCTCTAATTAATTCATCAAAACCTTTCTTTGAATGTACACACATATCCTTCAGGTCATTGTGTATATTGTTACTGTTCTTGTTTTTATTGATACTGTTACTGTCTTTGTATTGTATACTGTTTTATGCATGCTTATGATAGAACCACTCGTTCACCTAACCTTAACTTTGCTCTCTATGAATTCATCTTCAGATGATCTAATTGAGAATGTATATTCAATTTAAAAGGCCTCACTTCAGTGACCCGCCTCGCTTTTTAGTCTCTTCACTAGTCTCTCATCCCCTTTCCATCTTCTGGTTGCTAAGTCCCAGGGCCGGCGCTACTTAGCTCTTTCTTAGCTCTTTTTCACTTTCTACCTGGGAAGAAACTCCCAATCACCATCGAGTCAGGACATCTTTGGAATTCATCACTCTTCAACCCGGAAGAACGTAATCGCAAGTCTAAAACCTTGAAACCATCAAGACTTTAATCCGAGACTGCATCCGGACACTCGTCAACGACCAAGGCAATGCAAGTATCGTACATTTAACTAAACGAAACATAGGTTTAGTATAAGCTATAGATCTATAGACTGATGGTTTTACTCAGGTGGTTAACTGACTCTTTCCATAACTGTATTCTCTGGTTTCTCTAGTGGCTTCATTCATCCACTTTAGCTCCACTTTGTATGTACGTGTGAGTGTATGTTTATTCGTTTGTTTGTTTAGATTAGTTATGTGTGTTAGCGTTTAGTTAATAAAAGTTTTGTGCACAAATTACATGATTTTCTGTTTCGGCCTTGTAAATTAATGTCCCTTTATGATTTTGACCCTTGCTATATGCTCTAATGCATTAATAGGAAAGTATTTTCTATGGCCACGGAAATATCCTTGCTTAGAGTTGATATGAACTTACACTGAATGTTTGCTGGATGAACAGATTAGTTGATGGCAATTTAATTCTGCTACAGTTATTACTGTCAGCCGATATAAATAATTGTAATTAATCATAATTAATTGTAATTATTTATATACATTTCCTTTTGAGCTGATTTGCTACATAGTTCTAGCCAGATCGGACCACAAGCTCCATGCTCACAGGTCACTGCTACTCAGTCACCAGTGGCCTGTAGCACAAAGCCAGTTTCAGTTTTTACCCAGGTAAGTTCATGTTTAGTTTGAGCAAACTTTTTCAGGGGGTTGGTTTTGAGTGGGTTTCATCACCATGGTAACTTACGCTTCATGGCTACCCTGCTCTGGAGCAGGTTTTATTCTGGGTTAGACAAACCCAAACTGTACCAATCAGCTGTGAGTAAAGTGACATATATCAGATGCAATTAAGCCACTCCCCCAAATCTCTCGCTCCAAATTAAAGCAGTTTAGAATAGAAGAATTTCAGAGACAAAGTTGCCTTTTATTGCTAATTATTTACTATATTAATATCATATGAATTATAATTATTCATAATTATATAAAATATTTACAAAATTATTATATGAGCTAGTTTCAATATATAAAGCTTTTAAAATGACTAAATAATAGCCTATATATTTTCTTTTGAGCTCTTTGTGAAAATATATAAATGATTAAATTCAGCTGATTCTTTTGCCTATTGAGATATTTTCTTTCTGCTGCCTTCTCAAACATTTGCTGCTGCAGCAGTGTTTATTCCTGCCTTGTAAATGCATTTAAATTAATTATATTTTTAATAACGACATCTATTAATTTTTAACAGAGAAGTAACTTGCGCCTACTCTTGCAAGAAGTGAATCAAACAGATCCTCCGTGTGATTGGCTGTTTGCTGCTCATGTCACACTTTTAGGTGCACATGCTCTAGAGTTAATCACAAACTCTGGATCAACCCTGAGTTGACAGAGAACGTTTATATTGAGCTTTGTGAGCCCACTGAACCTGACCTAAACCAGGTTGGATTTGTTTGGTTTTGTCAATTCTAAACCTACTCTGAAACTCAGAGTTTATCTCGCTTCATGCTACAGGCCACTGGAGCACATCGGGCTCAATTTAGCCAAGAGCTCCCTCTCTCCCAGCCAGTGAGTCACTTTTCTGGGGACAGTTATCGACTAATTTTGCTAAGGAAGGATCTTCTCTCCTAAGCAAGAGGGATGAACTGGCATCCCCAGCCAGAGATCTGGAGCCTTCATGTGTGTCCCCTTATGAGTGTAGCTAATACCATTTCGGAGGCTGGAGCCCCATCTGCAAGATGCCTGTACACCCTCAAATGGTTTGTATTCTCTGACTGGTGTGCAGTACGGAATGAAGACCCATCCTTATGTGATGTGTTGTCCATTTTGACCTTTTGACAAGAGCTGCTGGATAGGTGGTGTTACCCCTTTCATGCTCATTCCCGGTTCTGTCAGCACTGCACTGGCTCCCTATTAAACGTCGTATTGATTTTAAAATCTTGTTAATTACATATAAAGCCCTGAATGGTTTAGCTCCTCAGTACTTGAGCGAGCTCTTGTCGCATTATAGTTCTCCACGTCCGCTGCGTTCTCAAAACTCTGGTCATTTGATAATACCTAGAATTTCAAAATCGACTGCGTAGATCCTTTTCCTATTTAGCACCCAAACTCTGGAACAATCTACCTAACACTGTTCGGGAGGCAGACACACTCTGTCAGTTTAAATCTAGATTAAAGACCCATCTCTTTAGCCTGGCTTACACATAACACATTAATACACTTCTATTATTCAAATCCATTAAAGGATTGTTAGGCTGCATTAATTAGATCAACCGGAACCGGGAACACTCCACTATTTTCATTAAAAGCATTACGTTGCTTTGACACAATTTGTATTGTTAAAAGCGCTATATAAATAAAGGTGACTTGACTCAAAGTCTGTGTGGCAGCCATTGTGGTGAATCATGCTCTCATGGCTGGCCAGTTTGTAGGCAAAAATTACATAGTTGTTAAGTTTTGGAGATTCAGTTTCTGAATATTTCATTCAGTTCCTTCTCTTTGAAGATCAGGATACATTACGCCAGCGTTTGATGGGAGGGGAGTTGAAGCAAGCCATAGGTTCTGTACAGAAAACTTGTCTGGTTCTCGGGGTCTTTGATCTGCACATGGCTGTTGTGGTTATGAGGTCTTCAGAGAATTGGTCTCTAAGGCTTATCTAGTTGTCCTGGTTTCTGCTGACATTTAGCTGTTGTGGTCATCTCTAGGTGCTGATCCATACAGACCATATCCAAGTGACTATGGTAACCTTGGAATAAGAATAATGCAGACAGATTAAATATTAGCACTGATGTCATTTCACTTACAATGAAAAAAATTACATTGGATGTTATGGAAAGTGTTCCTGGTTCCGGCTAACCTAATTTATGCAGCTTAACATTCCTTTAAAGATTTTAATTATTGAAATGCGATAGCGTGTTATGTGTAAGCCAGGTTAAAGAGATGGGTCTTTAACCTAGATTTAAACAGAGAGAGTGTGTCTGTCTCCTGAACAATGCTAGGTAGATTGTTCCAGAGATTGGGCACTAAGCTAACTCCTCATAGCTTCAATACAACACTTATAGGAGATGGTCCCAGCTAAAGGAAGAAGGTTGTCAACTTTTCCAAAATGTTGATGTGAGTCAATTTAGAAACTTGGGAGTCCATATTTTCACTTTCCTAAAAGTCATTATTTCCTCACTTTTTCTGCAGTGTGTGTTTATGTGTTAGATTAGTTTACATGCCTTAGAATTATCCAGTAAAGTCTTGTTAGTTTTTAAGGAAAAGTATCTTGAGTTTCTCCATTCTGTCACCGATGGAGTTTTGGTTCCTTGCCGCTGTTGCCTCTGGCTTGCTTAGATGGGGATGCTTATTTTCCGGCGATATCGTCTACACGATTGCACAGATACTATTTCAACTGAACTGAGCTGGACGATGACATCACTGAATTCAATAATGAAATGCCTTTAACTGAAAATTGAGTGTTTAATCTATTTTCATCTATTTTCCTATTCTGATATTGGAAAGTTGCTTTGACACAATCTGTATTGTTAAAAGCGCTATATAAATAAAGGTGACTTGACTTTTATGTTTACAAGTTAATATCTTAAACTCTCGAACTTGTTACAGTGCTGATAAATATTAATATATAATAAGCAGCAGAGTTGATAGTTACAGCCCATTCAATTGATTTCTGGATGATTTGATCAGCTGTAAGACATTTATTGTGTAAAAATTCCCTTTGAGCTAAATTTTCCTGTTTCCCTTACAGTTGTCTAAACTCCAATGGAGTTTATAAATGCTAATCTCAATGCATCTCTCTCATTATCATGGATATTAAAATCACCAATAATTAAGATTTTTTTCTGCAGCCAGTACTAACGAGTAAGGTAGAATTTTTTTGATAAGGTCTATATGGTGCCTTGGTGGCCTGTATACAGTAGCCAGTACAAATGTCAAATGGGATTTATCATTAACAATAGTTACACTAGATAATGTTATGTAAAGCACCATTACTTCAAAAGAATTCAATAACACTTCATAATAACTGCACGCTATGAATCATTAGGTAAGCATTAGTAAATAGTCAGTTCATCCTTTATAATGCATTGTCCCAACATTAATAGTCATTAGTGAGCAGTTTATAAATACTGCTATAAATGCCTTGTTCTTGATTTATTAGTGTATCTATTACAAAGGAGATTTAAAGTCTCAGTTATCTTCCCAACAGAAAAAATAAACGAACACAACACTGAGGGATAAAGAACTCAGAAATATTTATTTCAAAATGCAAAAAAAATAAAATAAATGAAACTTTACACTTGAATTGTTTTCTATGAAATTACAGATGTTTAGTTGTACAGTTTCATTTTTTGCATCTTGAAAAAATATTTCTGTGTTCTGTATCCCTCTGTGTTGTGTCTAACTTTTCTGTTTGGAAGATAAATAAGCCTTTAAATCTCCTTTGTAAATGCTTTACAAGGTATAAATAGTCCTCACTTTAGATGAGCTCATAAAAATAGATGGCTCACAACTACTAATGTTTTATAACTACCTGACTTAATCATGAATTACAGCAGGAATATGTGTTAATAAAGCATTTATTAACACAGTGAACAACTATTATCATGTGTCTAAATAATACGATTTATAAATGTACATTTAAATAGTTTATTAATCATTTACTTACACTTTCTAAATGATCTTATGAACCACTGACAACTCCTAAATTACTGGTTTGTAAATAACGTAATAATTTAGAAATGATAAATTGATCATTAATAAAGTATGAAAATGCAATTATTAAACATTATAGATGTGCTCAAGAACAAAACATTTATAGCTGTATTTATAAACTGCTTACTACTATGCTTTATAAAGGATGAATTGACTATTTACTCATGCTTAACTAATGATTCATAGTGTGCAGTTATTATAAAGTGTTGCCAAGAATTATACTTGAAACCAGACCTCTGCAAAATAATGTAAATATTATACTTAAGGACTCTAAACTCTAAGAAAAACTCTAAAGCTGAAATATAAAGGGTGTTGAGAACTCAGAAGTGTTTTTGTCGTTGGGGTCAGATATTGATGAATGTCAGGAGCTGCCGGGTCTGTGTCAGGGAGGAAACTGCATCAACACATTCGGAAGCTTCCAATGTGACTGTCCAGCTGGATACTACCTCAACACGGACAGCCGCATGTGTGAGGGTGAGACAAGTGTGTCTGCGGTCAGAAATACTTCTGTCAGCTGTTTGATCTTCAGGAGGGTGAGTTTGACTGTAAGGTGGGTCTTTCAGATATCGATGAGTGTGTGCTCAGTTCAGGCGTGTGTGGGCCAGGCACCTGCTACAACACACTGGGAAACTACTCATGTGTCTGCCCACAGGACTACATGCCAGTGAGCGGAGGACACGGCTGCATGGGTGCGTCAGGCATGCTCTGCTGCAACTGATGCACACAGTACTGTTCATTAAGTGTTTAATAGTCTGAACAATAAAAATTGCTTTTAATTACATATATTATGATCTGCTCATGTGTGTTAGTGTACTTAATTTATGACACTTTATTTTTTGAAGAATGCAAACTATTAAAATTGTAGGATTGTGTGTTGTTTTAGACATGAGGAAAAGTCTGTGTTACCGGAACTACAATGACAGTACCTGTGAACAGCAGCTCAACTTCAACACCACACAGAGATTGTGCTGCTGTGCCTACAATGTGGGCAAAGCCTGGAACAAACCATGCCAGTCCTGTCCGAGCCCTGGCACAGGTGAACACACACATGTACTTACTGTAAATGTAGTGTTATCAAAGACACACAAACCCCAATCTTCAAAGAACATTATTACAATTGATCAATCATTTTCATTTCTTGACATCCCTGAATGTCATGGAGAGAGTTTCGCTTTCATATCAGTCAGCAGCTAATGCTAGAGAACTGCAGGAGGATGACCTCTCAAGCCCTTCGAGGTGCAGGATTAAAGTCCAAGATTTGCCTCTGCTAATGAATTGCTGCAATTCTATTCAAGTTGCCATAGCGTCAGTCACGTTCCCTTAATCATGGAAATGGGGCTGTATTAATAATATTTTGTCAGATTGAGATTCTGGGGACAGTTGTGTTTCAGAACTTTAGCTGAACCCAAACAATCTCTGTTTTTAGGTGACTATAGAAGTCTTTGTGGCAGTGTGATCGGATTCAGGATTGATATTGAAACTGGAAAGCCGAAAGGTAAAGACAAATTTTGCAGTCAGAGAATTTTTAATAGCAATGGTCGGAGCTGTTTTACTTCATGTACTTAATGGTTTTGATCTGATGTTTTCAGATATTGACGAATGCCGTGAAATCCCAGGCATCTGTGCTCATGGCGTGTGTATAAACCACATGGGCAGTTTCCACTGCGAGTGTCCCTCAGGCTTCAGTTACAGTGACCTGCAGCTCATCTGTGAAGGTCTGATGGCTATCTTCTCTGTAAGGGGCTGTTCATGTAACACATACTGAATTCTAAACAATAGAGAGCTGTCACTCTTGTTTTGTAAAAAAAAAATACAAAAGAAAACATGACATGGTACCTGTTGTTAGTGTGTTTTCAGGTCATTGTTTTATGAGTGATTGTGTGTGTGTATGTGGGGTGACAACCTTTGCTATTGTGAAAGAATGACTCGATTTAAGACACTTACAATAAACACTTCATTTTAGTAGTTTAAAGGGATAGTTCACCCAAAAATGAAAATGTGATGTTTATCTGCTTACCCCCAGGGCATCCAAGATGTAGGTGACTTTGTTTCTTCAGTAGAACACAAACGAAGTCGTGACGACACATTGATGTCCTAAGACATGAAACGATCGGTTTGTGTGAGAAACTGAACAGTATTTATATCATTTTTTACCTCTGATAAACCTCAATGTCCAACTGACACAACATCCGGTGCATGACACGTTAACCTGCTCTTGCACATAGATATACTGTATATACATAGATGCCTCATTAGCGGCGGTTTCTATGGGCCGCGTCACACGCCGGATGTTGTGGATGAGCTCAGGATGGTTGGACATTGCGGTGTATCAGAGGTAAAAAATAAAATATAAATACTGTTCAGTTTCTCGCACAAACCAATCGTTTCGTGTTTCGTGCATGCGAAACCGCATAAAGCAAATACTCCAAAAGTGCGAAGCAGCGCTCCCCGATGCATCCGCCAGCCGTGCGTCAAAGCAGTCTCCCGCACAGTGCTGACTAACACGCACTGTATCTTCAAATCCAGCACTGAAGGGCCAGAATTTAGCTCCAACCCTGATAAATACTCAACTGCCTGATGCTGTCTAGTAACTCTGAAAACCTTGATTAACTTGTTGTTTGTAAACTATTGACATATTAAACAAAATTGCATCTTTAATATGAATGAACATGAATATGAATTAATAAATTGTATACATATAAGTTGCAAATTTTATTTTATTTTTTTAATTGTAAAGAATTATATTATTTTCATTATTAAGATGTTTGCACAAGAATTAACTGCAAACATTCAACTTTGCTAAAATTAAATGTCTTGGTTTGGTCTACACTGGAAGTGCCCATTAACTCTGTTAAATTATAATTACTAAAACTAAAACTGAAACTGAAATATATAAAAACTAAATAGAAATGTGTACACAAAATAAAAACTAAACTAAAACTAACAAAACCATTAATGAAGCTGTAACAAATTAAACTTATCTTAAGTTAAGTCTTATAGTTACCAAAGGATTCTTTTTTTTTAGGGTAATCTTGTTTTAAACTATTCACCAACCCGCAATTCAATACAACATGTGCCAAAACATGGATGTAATGCATGTATTAATAAACTTCACCAAAACATTGCTCAACCCTACAGCACAATGAACAGCACATTGGAAGGTAAATAAGTAAATTGAGTCCAAAAAGGCAAAGTCTGATATGAGGCCGTGAGTCCTATAAGGGCACAGATGTCCAAACCCCATCCATCATAGTCCACACCAAAAAACAGTCCAAAAAAAACAATAATCTCAGCAAAAAGGAAAAAGTAATAGAGGTTTTTTACGTTCTTATTTCCCGAAAAATAGGCCTCAACCTCCTAATTCAGGTAATCCTCTGGTTAATGGCCGTATCTATGATAAATCCAGGGCCCTGGCACTGGCACTAGTGAGAGCAAGGCATTTCCCAGCACCTCACAGCCTGCCCCTGTCAACCATGTGCCATTACCTTTAACCCCCCACCACAAAATGGCCACCAATTCCTACTTCCTTGTATAGTGGACTTTTAGAATAAAAGTCCCTCATATTCCAACGCAAAACAGTCTACGAATATAAATACCCATAACCAAAATATAACCAAACAATTATCACCACATTATTAACAATGTTTTAAATGATTTGAACATCTGAAATGGACGCTATTTCTATGTTTTGTGGCCGTGTCACAAAGCTAACTAAAACTAAACTGAAATTATAGGAAATTTGAAAACGATATTAAAATAAAAACTAATTAAAAATTCTAAACTATAAAATCCTTGGTACAAACTCTAAGACTATGTGCCATATTTCTAGAGAGAAGAGCGGCACCACCCCAGGAGGGAAGAACACCATCTCTTTTCAACAGGTCAGGTCTGCCCCAAAAACTTGTCCAATTGTCTATAAAACTATGTTATTCTGCAGGCACCACTTAGACATCCAGCCATTGAGTGACGACAGTCTGCTATTAATCTCGTCACCTCAGTAAGCAGGGAGGGGACCAGAGCATATTACAGTGTGAGACTGGCGAAGTCGAACATCATTAGCGCCGATGTGAATAACAAACTTAATGAATTTACGTTTAGCATTAGTCAGCACTTTTAAATTTGCCAAGATGTCAGGCGCTCTGGCTCCTGGTAAACAATGGACTATGGTGGCTGGTGCCTCTATTTTCACATTCCATACAATAGAATCGCCAATTACTAGAGCATTTTCATCAGGTTTATCAGTGGGTGCTTCACTGAGTGGGGAGAACCTGTTTGATGTTCTGATCGGAACGGAAGAGTGGTGTTTTGACCCGCGACTATGCCGCCTCACTGTCACCCAGTTGCCCTGTTGCACGGGCTCAACCGAAACCGAACAATGTACAGGACTCCCTGAGCTAGCATCCAAAGCAGTATCTACAGCCCTCAAATTCTTACTATCCTCAACTAAAGTTTGGATGCGTGTCTCTAGTTCTAAAATCTTCTCTGTCAGCCTAACTATTTCCCTGCATTTATCACATGTGAATCCCTCATCGCCGACAGAGACAGATAAACTGTACATGTGGCAAACAGTGCAAACAACAATAGCAGGAGAAGAAGCCATTACTCACCGTGATTGATGAATGATTCACTTACCACTGTTGTTTGATGAACTCGTGAAAAATGGAGCGAGAGAGAAATGAAACGGAGCGAGAAAAAGAAAACAATAATGGAACCACGAGTGACAAGCTAACCGGCTAACGAATGCTAATGCGCTGCACTCGTGTTTTGTAAATGATATGATCACTGATCATAACCTAGATGTACTCTGTTTGACAGAAACCTGGCTAAAACCAAATGAATACATTATTTTAAATGAGTCTACCCCTCAAGATTACTGTTATAAACATGAGCCGCGTCCAAAAGGTAAAGGGGGAGGTGTTGTTACAATTTATAGCAATATTCTCAGTATTTCTCAGAGGGCAGGCTTTAAGTATAACTCCTTTGAAGTAATGGTGCTTCATATTATATAGAGAAACAAGTGTTAATGATAAATCCCCCATGATGTTTGTACTGGCTACTGTATACAGGCCACCTGACTTTATTAAAGAATTTGCTGATTTTCTATCAGAGTTAGTGCTGGCTGCAGATAAAGTCTTAATTGTTGGTAATTTTAATATCCACGTTGATAATGAAAAAGATCTATTAGGATCAGCATTCATAGACATTCTGAACTCTATTGGGGTTAGACAACTTTTGTCAGGACCCACTCACTGTCGAAATCATACTCTAGATTTAATACTGTCACATGGAATTGATATTAATGGTGTTGAAATTCTGCAGCAAAGCGATGATATCTCAGATCATTATCTAGTCTTGTGTAAACTCCATATAGCTAAAACTGTAAATCCTACTCCATCACTGAACCATCACTTCTACCACAAAAGACTGCTTTGTAAGTAATCTTCCTGATTGATCTCAATTCCTCAGCATATCCAACAGCTCAGAAAAACTTGATGAAATAACAGAAACTATGGACTCTCTCTTTTCTAGCACTTTAGACACTCCTTTACGCTTAAGGAAGATTAAGGAAAAGACTCCAACACCGTGGTATAATGAGCACACTCGTGCCTTAAAGAGAGCAGCCTGGAAAATGGAGCGCATCTGGAGGAAAACCAAACTAGAGGTATTTCGTATTGCTTGGCAGGAAAGTACCCTATCCTACAGAAAAGCATTAAAAACTGCTAGATCTGAATACTTTTCATCTCTTTTAGCAGAAAACAAACATAACCCCAGGTACGTATTCAATACAGTGGCTAAATTAACAAAAAATAAAGCATCAACAGGTGTTGACATTTCCCAACAGCACAGCAGTAATGACTTTATGAACTATTTTACTTCCAAGATCGATACTATTAGAGATTAAATTGTAACCATGCAGCTGTCAGCTACATTATTGCACTATAGATCCCCTGAGGAACAATTCCACTCATTCTCTACTATAGGAGAGGAAGAATTGTATAAACTTGTTAAATCATCTAAACCAACAACATGTATGATAGACCCTATTCCATCTAAACTACTAAAAGAGGTGCTTCCAGAAGTCATAGATCCTCTTTTGGCTATTATTAATTCATCATTGTCATTAAGATACATCCCCAAAACCTTCAAATTGGCTGTTATTAAGCCTCTCATTCAAAAACTGAACCCCAGATCTAGTTAATTACAGACCGATCTCGAATCTCCCTTTTCTGTCAAAGATGCTAGAAAAGGTAGTATCCTCACAATTACATTCCTTCTTAGAGAAAAATGGTATCTGTGAGGATTTCCAGTCAGGATTTAGATCGTATCATAGTACTAAGACTGCTCTCATTAGAGTTACAAATGACCTGCTTCTATCATCTGATCGTGGTTGTATCTCTTTATTAGTTCTACTGGATCTTAGCGCTGCGTTCGACACTATCGACCACAACATTCTTTTGAATAGACTAGAAAACTTTGTTGGCATTAGTGGAAGTGCATTAGCATGGTTCAAATCATACTTATCTGACCGCCATCAGTTCGTAGCGGTGAATGACGAGGTATCATATCAATCACAAGTGCAGTATGGAGTACCTCAAGGCTCAGTACTAGGGCCATTACTTTTCACACTTTACATGTTACCCTTGGGAGATATTATCAGGAAACACGGTGTTAGCTTTCACTGTTATGCTGATGATACTCAGCTCTATATTTCGTCATGGCCCGGTGAAACACACCAAATTGAAAAACTAACAGAATGCATAGTTGATATAAAAAACTGGATGACGAGTAATTTCGGTAACACTTTATTTTAAGGTCTCTTAACTAGTTGCTAATTAGCATGCATATTAATAGAATATTAGCCATTTATTAGTAGTAATTAAGCACATATTAATGCCTTATTCTACATGACCTTATTCTACATCCCTAATCCTACCCAATACCTAAACGTAACACCCACCTTACTAACTATTAATAAGTAGCAAATTAGGAATTTATTGAGGGAAAAGTCATAGTTAATAGTTAATAAGTGTTCCCTATTCTAAAGTGTTACCGTAATTTCTTACTGCTAAATTCTGAAAAAACAGAGTTGTTAATTATCGGACCTAAAACCCCCACATGTAATAACCTAGAACACTGTCTAACACCTGATGGCTGCTCTGTCGATTCTTCGTCATCAGTTAGGAACCTAGGCGTACTATTTGATAGCAATCTTTCCTTCTACAGCCATGTTTCTAGCATCTGCAAAACTGCATTTTTCGATCTTAAAAATATATCTAAATTGAGACCTATGCTCTCAATGTCAAATGCAGAAATGTTAATTCATGCGTTTATGACCTCAAGGTTAGATTATTGTAATGCTTTATTCAACCTGGTCTTATAAAAAAAACGTACCTCTGCGTACTTTTTGTACGATACCGTTTTACGTACCTTGCTGCACGTTTCGCCGCAGTTTCAAATAGGAATGTCCACTGAGTGGCGCTAAAACACAGGTTCAATATGTGAACCCTGGTACGTTTTTATTACGTAGATATTGGTACGTATTGCTGTTTTTTTTATTATGTAGCTTCAGATACGTATTGCGGCGGTTCAGAATTCAAATATCCGGGAACTGTCGCTAAAGGTTAACGCTCTATCATGTTGGAAATATGCCCTACACCAAATCCAGCCCTAAACCTACCTGATAGTGTTAACAAATGCAAAACTGATATAAAAACATATTAGCTGATGCAATTTGCCATTTGAACTTCCTTTTACACAGATTTTAACTGCTTTGTCGAACCGTAGTTACACGGGATTCGAACCGGTGCTTCTCGTCTCCTAAGTCCGTCTCCATACTTCATGAGCTACCGAACAAATTTATTATCTATGAAAACCCATAGATATGAAGCTGGATATGTGCGATGCTAACATTGCACATTCATCACACTCAAAACTCTGGCCGTTTGATAATACCTAGAATATCAAAATCGACTGCGTAGATCCTTTTCCTATTTAGCGCCCAAACTCTGGAACAATCTACCTAACACTGTTCGGGAGGCAGACACACTCTGTCAGTTTAAATCTAGATTAAAGACCCATCTCTTCAACCTGGCTTACATGTAATACAGTAATACGCTTCGAATATTCAAATCTGTTAAAGAATTGTTAGGCTGCATTAATTAGGTCAGCCAGAACCGGGAACACTTTCCATAAGACCGATGTACTTGTTACATCATAAAAAGAATGGCATCTACGCTAATATTGGCATCTGTTTCTTTCTTATTCCGAGATCACCGTAGCCACCTCCAGTCCGTATCCAGATCAGATGGTCACTGCAGTCACCCAGATCCAGTCCGTATCCAGATCAGATGGTGGATCAGCACCTAAAGATCTATCTACAGCCCTGAACGTCAGCAGAGACCAGGACACTTAGATGAGCCCAGAGACAGATCCCCAGTGAAGACCTCGTCACCTAGACAGCCATCGGGACAAGACCTCGGGAACCAGATGAGTCCCCTGCACAAACTGACTTTTCTGCAGTTGGAATTGAACTGCTGGTTCGTCTGGCAGAGGAGAACTGGCCCCCCGACTGAGCCTGGTTTCTCCCAAGGTTTTTTTCTCCATTCTGTCACTGATGGAGTTTTGGTTCCTTGCCGCTGTCGCCGCTGGCTTGCTTAGTTGGGGACACTTAATTTCCAGCGATATCGTCGACTTGATTGCACAGATACTATTTAAACTGAACTGAGCTGGACGATATCATCACTGAACGAAATGCCTTTAACTAAAAATTGAGTGTTTAATCTTGTCATTTTACATTATTGACACACTATTTTCCTATTTGATACTGTAAAGTGCTTTGACACAATCTGTATTGTTAAAAGCGCTATATAAATAAAGGTGACTTGACTTGACTTGACCACATTGTTGAAAATCTGAAACGATACACTGTATCCTATAGCCTTTTCTACATTCCTTACGACCCAAGGAGATGTATTTGGCAGTATCTTCCACACTGCCAGTTTCTCTGAAAGGGGCACTAGTTTCGACACTCAGTTTTGCTGGGGGATTTTAAATGTTTGGTGTCCTGAAGCATGGCAGAAAATAACCAAACGTGTCCATACGCAGATTTCTAGCTCAAACTTGTGCATACACATGGTTAGTGAATGAGAGCCACTGTGTTTATTTGCTGTGTGTTTGTGTTCAGACATTGATGAATGCAGCAGTGGAGAGCCTGTGTGTCAGAGAAACGCAGACTGCATCAACCGGCCGGGAAGCTATCGGTGTGAATGTTCTGAGGGGTATATACTCACACCTAACGGAGCCTGCGCTGGTGAGTGCTGTCCTGTGGCCTGTGCATCTGTATAACAGCATTTCTTCTCATTAAAACACACACATACTGTATGCAGAAAACCCAAGCAGTGGAAATATTTCCAAAAGCTGCATATTTTAAATGATGTAAATCACTAAGAGCATTGTGATGTCTGTGAGTGAAAGCTTCCTCTCATAGTTCCTAAATGTCTCCAATCAATCATAATTGTCTTATCAAAGAATTGTGAGGGTTTGGTTTAACAAGTACTGAAACCTAATGATTAGAGTCTTACATAAAGATATCTGTGTGACTTTCAGACCGTAACGAGTGTGTTGAGATGCCCAGTGTGTGTCTTCATGGTGACTGTGTGGACTTTCCAGGAGGATACGAGTGTGTGTGTCACACTGGCTTTATTGCGACACAGAACCGCAGGATGTGTGTAGGTAAGAGCTCCTCAAATCTGTATCAGATCTACTCCATCATGTCCAATAGACCTCTGGAGTGGTGTGGTCCAAGTGTGGTCCACATCAGAGATGGTGTATTTCACTCAATGCAGTTGCCTGTGAAAGGTGTTTATAGCGGGTGTTTTTGTCTTCTGCAGATGTTAATGAGTGTTCACACCAGCCGTGTGGGAATGGCACATGTGCAAACTCTGTTGGCTCATTTAACTGTATCTGTCATCAAGGATTTGAGCTCGCCAGTAATAACTACTGTACAGGTAAAGGTGTTATTCCCTTCAACATGTTTTTTAAAGTCATGTATTATGATGTAAATTTGAACAGATTTATCTTCTTTGGTAACACATTTTACAATAAGGTCTCATTAGTTAAGTAAGCGATAATGTACATCCAGCCAGTTGTTATCTCAAACCCAGACAGGGCGATGAGGAGATGAAGCGATAACTAGATGGATGTGCATTATCCCAATTATTGCACGACTACTTGAACACATAAGTAAATAATTAGACATCAAATATTGATTCAAGTTATATGTGAAATGTTTTATTAGACGTTTAAATGCAAAGCTTCCATAAAGAAAAACAGTTCCTAGCCAAGACAAAGTTCAGACAAGATGGCCATTTAAGGCATAATGTACAGTCGTATCACTAATTACACAGCTTTTCACCTCATAAATAAAGACAAAGACCAATAATAATATTTGAGAAGAAAGTGGTTTAAAATCGTACCTGTTTATTATCTTAAATCCATTACAGTGTACAAAACAATCATTCTGTCAACAACACAACACTTTTAATTTTCCACATTTTTCATAGTGTTACAAATCAGACATGTTAAAATGCACCATTTGAAATATATATTTATCCGCTCTTCCTTATGTTAGTTTTTTATTATTATTTGTCTAGAAATTATCTAAAGCTATCTCACTTACCTACACTGCATGAAAAATTTATGAAATATGATCAGCTAGTAGTTGAAGAATCTTCTGATTGTCTCCTTAATATCTTCTGTTCTCATGCCGTCTGTAGATATTGACGAGTGTGCAGTTTTTCACTCTCAGCTCTGCAGAAACGGCCGCTGTGTTAATAATGTAGGCTCCTTCCAGTGCCTCTGTACAGAGGGCTATGAGCTCACGCTTGACGGAAAGAGCTGCAAAGGTAAACTATCATTTACTTTACTTTTTATTTACTCTAAATTGCACAATAACCCTGAAGGGCATCATGTTGTGACAGACTAAAGTGGAAGAGGACAAAAATCATAGGTCAGGTGTATTGCACACGCAGGTTATTTAACATGATTCAATGTCCCTCTTTTCCAATTCAGAACATGCGTGGATGTTACGTTTATATCGAACGCTCACAATTCAGAACAGCTCCAGGAGTCACTTTAGTAATCCAGAAGAAACAACCAAGGCAAATACTTCCAACATTAACATAGACGCAAACAAGACTGGACAATGGAACTAAGGAAACTCCAATGTAAATCCAATGCATACGTTCACGTCGGAACGAAGAATTATCATCCATCATTGTAGACACCTGCTCGTCCGACTGTTCGCCGTTGGGTTTCTCCTCAAGAGCTTTACCCTCACTGGAACTGCGGGCTCTCAAGAGTGCACTGCGAGCGTTTTTTTTTCCTGAGACTCGTTGGAAATGAGTGGAATCACTTGATCCATCTTCAACATCTTATTCCGGAGAGCTCTAATCTCTTCATCCTTCATGTTGTTCTGCTTTTTCACCTCTTGCAGGATGTCTTCCAGTTTGTCAATGTGCACTTTTAGGTCATCCATGTCAGTTATTCCTCGCCCGTTATGACATCTTTGATTCGTTTGTCCCCGACCCCTACAGTGTCCCAGACATCTCGAGCCACAGCTCTCCAAGAATCGCGTTCATTCGGGTCTTTCTTGTTGTAGGTAGCACAAAGCTCTTTCATTTTTACTATGGCCAGAGCCTCAATCTCTTGACGGGTGTGACGGAAATCGTTCAGAGCCACCTCATAGCAAATTTCTTTGACTGCCTGGATCTTCAGATCAGAGATAGTCACCCATTTGGAGTCCTTTGTAAGGCGACGACACTGAGGGATCTGGTACGTTTTGACAGGCTCTCGTCTTTTACCACTGCTGGGTAAGCCACACTTTTTGACTATGGTTTGGAGCTTGCTGGGAGGAAGTTTCTCCCGAAGTGAAGTGATGAGTCTCCAGCTCTCCTCGCACGACCTCTTATCAGAGTTGTCCCACAATCAAAGTCTCCATCCTTGAGAGAACAAAACAGGAAACAAATCAAAGAGTGCGAAAAACAAAATGGGATATCGAAATCAAAAGGAATGTTTTCTGTAAAGAATGGACAGTGTTGTGATATGTAAAATGGGAACAGCTAAATGAGATGATGCTTTGCAATATGAGATTATATGAGAAAGCAGAAGCATAAATACACTGGGAGAGTATTCAGGGAGAACAGGAACAAGTTTGAGGGACTGTAATTGTACAGTAATGTTTTGTTCTTGGATTTGTAGACGGCAGTCCTGTGATAATATCATAACTGTCTTCCTTGTCTTTTGATAAATGCAGATGTTAATGAGTGTATATTGAATCGTGGGATATGTGCTCCTGGAACGTGTGTGAATCTGGATGGTTCTTTCAGATGTGTCTGTCCTGATGGGTATATTGTTCACAATCAGCACTGTGTAGGTAAGAGCACCACTTCAAATGCAGTATACAGCAGAAGTGAGTTCACCCCTGTGCAACGTCACTAAAATATCAAACGGTTCAAAATTGTATTATTTAAAAATAATATATTGAAAGTAAAGGCCCCAAAGCAGAAACGAAAGTGAATGCACCAGTGATCACTGACAAACAAAAACATGTGATCGGTGAAGCAAAAATATTCAAAACACCAGAACTTTCTCAGTTTTGTGCCTGTTGGCTGTGTCTGCATAGACAGGAATCAGTGACAAACTAAAATCAGTGTTAATACTGTACTGCAGCAGTAATCAGGAGGTATAGAGAGAGCCAATGTATCACTAATCAGAGCGCTACTTGCACAATTATCTAAAAATCACGCAGGAGTATGTCTACTGGTTTGAATCCAATAAAACATGCAAGATTTGAATCTCAGTAATGAAAGCTGTACTGACTTTTGGTTAAACAAAGTTCTGGTAACACTTTAGTATAGAGGAACAATGCTAGTTGCTTATTAGCATGCCTATTATTAACATATTGGTTGTTTATTAGTGCTCATAAAGCACATATTCTGCATGACCACATTCTACATCCCTAATCCTACCCAATACCTAAACTTAATAACTACCTTACTAACTATTAATAAGCAGACAATTAGGAGTTTATTGAGGCAAAAGTCATAGCTAATGGTTTGTTAATAGCGAGAATTGGACCTTAAAATAAAGTGTGACCAAATTTCCTCTTGTGGGGTCTGAATTTCTAATATAATAAATCTGAACTGTTTTACACATATACTTTACTGTTTAGAAGTAATGCATTTACTGTGAGGTGATACTATTTTGAATCATTAGAAGTGATATTGCACAGGGATGAACTCACTTCTGTTGTATGCTGAATGCGAATCTGTTTTATTCTGCTATTCATTATTGTTTATAGTAGTATAGATGTCATTAGTTTACAAAATAAGAATAAATGTGTTGTGAACATGAATATGAATAAATTGTAAAGGAATACCTTACCTAAAAATGAAAAATCAGATTTTCTTTGTTTTGTGGATTTTTTGTTTATATATATATATATATATTATGAATATTATTATTTTGAATCTTTTAAGCTCCAAATTGAAAAAGAATCACACTAATATATATATAGCTTTCCTGTAGCTCAAATAGTAGAGCATGGCGCTAGCAACGCCAAGATCATGGGTTTGATTCCCAGGGAAAGCAAGAGCTGATAAGATGTAAAAACTGTAACTTGAATGCAATGTAAGTCGCTTTGGATGAAAGCGTCTGCTAAATGCATCAATGTATGTATATATATATATATATATATATATATATATATACATACATTGATGCTCATATACCGGATGCTCATATATATATATATATATATAAACATTTATTTCATAAGGATATTTCCCCATTTTAAATTCTTATTATCCAATAAAAGGTTAGATTTTTGTGAATTTTTTATAAAAGATCAAAAGGATTAACAATGCAGATTCATTTTCACAGCCTTCTTTGATCATATTTACCAAGGGTGCCGATATTTTTGCCCATGACTGTATATATATATATATATATATATATATATATATATATATATATATATATATATATATATATATTAAAAAGTGGTCTTTATGTATTTCTTTACTGACGATCTTGACATCCCCTTAGGTCTCTTTGCCACATTAATGCAAGTCATGAAAGAAGTCTGATTTAAATTATGATTCTACAAATTATTCTTTTAAATCATATCTTTATTCAGTTGATCGACAATCTGAATCTGTGTTCTGGTTCTTGAGTTTAATTTAATGACTGGAGGAGACAAATATCACTTCAGAAGTCATATATATGATATGGTGCTTTTGCATTGGAAGAAAGAAAGTCATGCAGGTTTGGAACAACAAGAGAGAATAATGACAGAAGCTTACTGAAACATTTTCTAAGTAGATGGTAAGTACATTCCAGTGTCTGTGTGTGTGTTTATCAGATGTGAACGAGTGTTCAGAGGAGCCCGGCATCTGTGCGTACGGCTCCTGCTTCAACAGTCTGGGCAGCTTTGAGTGCGTGTGTAAACCTGGATTTGTGCTGTCAGAAGACAGACGCAGATGTTATGGTAATTTGTCATTAACCTGTTTATGTGACTAATCTTGTCTGGGTCATATTTCAAACAAAATTAACAGTAAAAAAAAAAAAAGAAATTAGTTTTTTTATTAAGAAAACAAAGCCTATTAGGAGCATTAAACATGAATATGACGTTTCTGATTACAGATTACTGAAACTGAATTAAACTCTACCTTTCCATCTTTTTTGTTGAATTTATGAGGTGTTACATTACATGTTTCAGTAGTGATATTTTTTGAAGTAGTTAAAACAGGTAAGTTAAACAATTAAATAGAAATGATTCCCTTTTGAAACTGTCACTCACGTTGCATTGAATCACGCTTAGCGGAAACATTTTCCACCAAATACTGAAACCTAATTCATTAACATTCGTGCAGTTGCACAAATCTATAGCATTTCTATAGATTCTATAGATTGCCAGAACCACCTCAGCCCTTTCGGGTAGGGCCTACTCCACAGCAGAACAGGTGGGCTCAACACTTTACACTATGGCGGTCCTCCAGGTTTTCCAGGCTAAACTCCTCTGAGCCATGGACGAGTCCTGCCCTGATCCAATGGCTTTTAGGCAGCTTGGCAGCGTGACTGACCTGGCCCTGTGCACCATAAAGATCACAGCCCAGGCGATCGGTGGGTTGATGGCCAGTATGGTTAAGCTGATGGAGATTAAAGATGCAGTGAAGACTCCTTGACTCCCCAGTCTCCCCCACCAGGCTGAGAGAGAGATTGTTGATGGTTTCGCAGAACTCTTTGCCACATCTCAGAAGTCGTTGCAGGCCATGCGCCACTTCCTGCCTAGGCATTTCAGCTCAGCAGCTCTGCCGCCTCAACAGCCTGTGAAACGAACTCTGTTGCCCACCTAGCCTCAGTCCAAACCAGAGCCTGAGCTCTAACATCACCCTCTGCCTACCAAGGCAGCCATTCTGGATGCTGAGTTTGAAACAGATCCTCATGCAGATTTGATTCGTGAGATCTTCGGGAAGGCAGAGGTAGACCTCTTCGTCTCAGGAGACAACTCCTATTGCCTAACATTTTTCTCCAAGGAACAGGATGTGCTGTATGCCTTTCACCCGGTCACTCTGCTCCATCAGGTCATTAGACGGGTCAGGGAGACCGGATGCTCAGTCCTACTGGTGGCTCTACTCTGGCAAAGCAAGTCATGGTTCCCTGACCTGATACAGCTGTCGTCAACAGCACCAATTCGTCTGAGGAAAGACCTCCTCTCTCAAGTGAGAGGTTCCCTGCAGCATCCCTAACCCAAGTTGTGGAGCCTACATTTGTGGCCCCTCAATGGGAGCCTTAGCAGCTCCCTGTGAAGGTAGCCAACACTATAGCAGAGGCCAGAGCACTGTCTACAATGCACCTCTATGCCCTTAAATGGTCTGTCTTCTTCGACTGGTGTGCAATCTGAAACAAAGTCCCATCCTGACAATATTAAAGTACTGACAATATTGTCCTTTTTACAAGAGCTGCTGGATAAGGGGTACACCCCTTCCATGCCACTCCTTCCAGTATGCATGGTGGCTATCGTGCTAAGCCACACTCTTGTGGCTGGCTAATCCGTAGGAAGAAATTAACCAGCCTCGCCCTCATACTGTTCCTACTTGAAACCTGACAATTCAATTCAATTCAAAAGCTTTATTGTCTATCGCCAATGGGGAAGAAAATTGTCTTTAGACAAAAGGCTCAAACACACAAACAATAATCATCACAGCAACACATTGCATACAGTGCCCTCCACTAATATTGGCTCCCTTGATAAATAGGAGCAAAGGTGGCTGTGAAAATAAATCTGCGTTGTTTATCCTTTTGATCTTTCATTCAAAAAATTCACAAAATTCTAACCTATCATTGAAGTAAAACAATTGAAAGTGGGGAGAAAATCTCATTGTGAAATAAATGCTTTCTCTAGTTCATATTGGCCACAATTATTGGCACCCCATTATTGCAATGTCCTTTTCCCAAGACAGCAGCCCTGAGTTTTCTCCTGTAATGCCTGAAGAGTTTGGAGAACACTTGATAAGAGATCAGAGACCATTCCTTCATGCAGAATCTCTCCAGATCTTTCAGATTCACAGCTCCATATTAGTACTTCTTCTCTTCAGTTCACCCCACTCATTTTTCTGTAGGGTTCAGGTCAGAGGACAGGGTAAGCCATGCCAAAAGCTTCATTTTTTGCTCAGTGACCCATTTTTGTTTTGATTTTGATGTTTGTTTTGGATTACTGTCCTGATGGAAGATCCAACCACAGCCCATTGTAAGATTTCTAACAGAGGCAGTCAGGTTTTGATTTTTTATCTGTTGATATTTGAGAAAATCCATGATGCCATGCATCTGAACAAGATGTCCAGGACCTCCGGCAGAAAAGCAGGCCCACAACATTAAAGATCCAGCAGTATGTTTAACCGTGGACATGGGGTACTTTTTATCCCTGTTTGTACTAAACCCATCTAGTGGGTTTGCTGCCAAAAAGCTCTTTTTTTAGTTTCATCTGACCATAGAAGTTTGATGCCATTTGAAGTTCCAGTCGTGTCTGACAACTGAATTTGCTGGAGTTTGTTTTTGGATGAGCGAGGAGAATTTTTCTTGAAACCATCCCAAAAAAGATGTGGTGATGTAGGGGCTGTTTGATATATATTTTTTAGGCTTTCTGACCCCAAGACTCAACTAATCTCTACAATTCTCCAGCTGTGATCCTTGGACAGTCTTTGGCCATTCAAATGCTCCTCCTCACCATGCATTAGGATGATATAGACAGATCCTCTTCCAGGCAGATTTGTAACATCTTTAGTTGATTGGAACCTCTTAATTATTGCCCTGATGGTGGAAATGTGGATTTTCAGTGCTTTAGCTTTTGTCTTACAGCAACTTTCTATTTTGTGAAGCTCAACAATCTTGTTCTGCACATCAGAACTTTATTGTTTGGTTCTACTCTTGTGATGGATGATTAAGGGAATTTGGCCTTTGTTTTCTTTATATTTATAATCCGTTGGAACAGGAAGTCATGGCTGGACAATTTCATGGTCCTAGTCTCCCCGGTGTGCTAAAAACATGTAAATATTAATGGGAATATAGATATTTTACTCCTAAGAATTTCCAGGGGTGCCAATAATTGTGGCCAACATGCATTGGAGAAAAACATTTATTTTATCATGAGATTTTCTCCCCACTTTCAATTGTTTTACTTCAATGATAGGTTGGAATTTAGAATTTTTGAATGAAAGATCAAAAGGATAAACAATGCAGATTTATTTTCACAGCCACCTTTGCTCAGATTTACCAAGGGTGCCAATATTAGAGGAGGGTACTGTATATCCCCTTAAAAACACACGCAACTATATTAATACTATATTTAAAAAAAAAAAAACATTTTAAGATCCTATTTAAAATACCAATCGCTGTTGAGATAAAGGTTTTCTTATACTTGGTCCTTTTCATTAAAGGCACTTTATACCATCTGCCAGAAGGAAGTAACTGGAAAGAACTATACAGGGGATAATAACAGAGGCTTTCTTCTTTAACTCCACAGTAAAAAGATCAGAAAGAGGTGTTTGTCTCTCACCAATTATTTTACCCCCCAACATTTATAATCCTTAAAAGTTTGTTTTTGCTTTTAACAGAAAGAGTTTAACCAGGGTGCAATATTAAAAGTAAGAACAGATTCGATAAGTGATTTATATAAGACCATCAAAATGTCCGGTCCCACTTTATATTAGGTGGCCTTAACTACTATGTACTTACATTTAAATTAATCATTTGGTACAATGCACTTATTGTGTACATACATGTTTTTACATTGTACTTATATTTTTAAAAATACCTATATGTAATTACATCTGTAATACATTTTTGTACTTACAATTATAATTACACTGTTGAACCATCCCTCACACCTTAACCCACCCTTAAACCTACCCATACCACCAAACCTGTCCCTAACCTCCCCGTATCCCCCTCAATAGCAGCAAAAGTGTTTTGCAATACAGTATGAACACAAAAAGTACATTGTACTTATTCTTAAGTGTAAGTACATATTAGTTAAGGCCACCTAATATAAAGTGTGACCAAATGTCCTTTTCAATGTTAAAACTCCTCAGTTTTCTCAATAACCCTAAACATAAGCCTTTTTTCCAAATGAAAATTCAGAGTCAATCTCTGTACCTAAATATTTAAAAGATCCCACCTGTTCAACTTCCTCTCCATTAACTAACAAAGGCTAAGGTAAGGTTAAGGTTAAAAGTAAGTATCTAATGACTGAATATCCTTTACACATCCCACCAGTGCCATATCATCTGCATATTTTATAAGCGTCAAATTATCATTATCACAGGTAATTTTGTTTATATAAATAGAAAATAAAATTGGTGATAAGACACACCCCTGTAGAAGGCCAGAGTTTAAAACCACATTCTCTGACTTTTTGCCATTTACCAATACATGCTGTGGACGGTCCCGTAAAAAACTGTTAATCCATAAGATAAGAGTTTGGTGCACCTGCAACTCCTCCAGCTGCCTCAAACGAATATTTATTTTCACAGTATTAAAAGTGGATGAAAAATCCATAAATAAAATCTTAACACAACAATCTGGCGCATCCAGGTACTTTCCAACTTAATCCATTAGAGTGAGGGAGGCATCTTCAACTCCATGGCCAACTCTCTAAAGCCTACGGTCTGGGCCCTTCGAGGCCCTCCGTTTGAGCCGCTACAAGTGGCCGACTATTGGCCCCTGCTGCTAGCTTTAGCATTGGTCAAGCATGTGGGTGACTTGCATGCACTCTCAGTGGGTACTTCCTGTTTGGAGTTTGGGCCAAATGATTGTAGGGTCGTCCTCAAACCCAAGCTAGTTTGCATACTTAAAGTGCTCGTTCAGAGCACAGGTCACCACTCTGCTAGCTCTCCCCTTCTTAGAGTAAGTGAGTAAGTCAATTTTATTTATAGAGCACATTTCAATTCAGTTTACACTGACCAAAGTGCTGTACAAAACAATCATAAAATACAGTAAAATATAAAATAAAACACAAATTAAAAAATCCAAGACAACAATTACTAGTCCATAAATTAAAAATTAGGAAAGGCTATAGAATAAAGATGTGTCTTGAGTCTAGATGTAAAAACAGAAATAGAAGGAGCACTCTTAATGGCAAGTGGCAACTGATTCCATAGCCGTGGAGCAGCAGCTGCAAAGGCACCTGTCACCTTTAAACTTAAGTTTAAAGCTATTAAGCTATTAAATTAGCTGTATTAACTGAAGAGTCAAGCAGAGTATTAGAGTAAGAAAGAGTAAGGCAGGATCGAATGCCATCAATCTTTTCGATGAAAAACCTCAAAAATCCCTCACAAATGTCAACAGATGGTTCTGCTTCATTAGAAATGTGGGGATTAATTATTAAATGTATAGTACTGAACAAGATTTTAGGGGTATGAGAATATTTACTGGTAATATCAGAGAAGAATTTACCTCTTGCCTTTCTAGCTGCTTTCTGAAAGTTCACCAGGGAGTTCCTAAAAATTTCGAAAGAGACAGTAAGATGATATTTTTTCCATCTCCTCTCTGCTTTCCGACAAATCTGTCTAAGTGGAATCATCCAACCATTGTTGTGATTTAAATTTTGGGGATTTGCAATTAAGAGGAGCTATAGAGTCCAAAATATCTGAACAAGAAGAATTAAAGAGAGAAATTACATTTTCTGGGCTTGAAGATTGTTCAGCAGCAGCTAAAATTGCAGTTGAAACATCATTTCTTTTATACATATCAGAAAACTGATTTGCAGTGAGAGAATTAATACAACAAGAATAAACACCTGTATTTTTAGCAGTATGTATAAAGCTAGATAGTATTACATTGAATACAATGGGCTTATGATCTAAGAAAGAAGCAACTTCAGTATTTATATTATCAGTGGAAACCCCATATGACATCAACATGCTGAATAAAACCAAAAGAATCCAAAACATAAGTAAACTCAGTGACCATAGGCTTTCCAGGACAGCAGACGTGAATATTAAAATTACCCAGAATTAGCAGATGATCATATAATGTAATGATATGAGATATGAAATCAGAAAACTCCTTTATAAAATCCTTATCTGGCTTTGGAGGTCTGTAAACCAGGACACACAGCAACGGAGTGGTGGGAGATTCTATCAGTACATGTTGTGATTTAAATTTATAAAAGTTCTCAGCAAAGATTGTCTGTATTTTATACTGGTTCCTAAAAACCATAGCCATAGATGACTCATCAGCTCCAGTCCATGTCTCAGTTAAAAATAAAAAGTCTAAAACGCGGCAGGAAAAAAGTCATTCAAAATAAGTCTTATTAGAAACAGACCTGGCATTAACCAGGGCCATATTTACGTGAGAATGAACAGTTTGTATCTGTGATTGTTGGACGTACTTGAATGGAAGAAGGTTTTGGAGATTCACACCTCTGCTTTGAACACACAGTCTTCAGTTGTCCGATTCTGATCCATAACGATGGGCAGATAATTGGCGTATCTCACATCCCACGAATGCCGAGTCAGATAAAGGCCATTATGTCGAGCGAGAAGTGAGGAAGAGCAACAAGAGGATTGCACCAAGGAGAATTCTCTCCTAATTCTCACGTGGATACCTCCGCGGTTACCCCTCTTTCTGTGACATTTCCGCTGGTAGATGATACAGCAAGGTAAACGGCGAACACATGTCACCGGTGGATGAGAGAATGTCGAGTGGAAACAATCATGCGTGACGGGGCAGTCTCTAGATCGAGTCTCCAATGAACTTCTGATGTGCAACAATATTTAACGATCATAAGTTATGATAGCATCAACACAGTGTATTAACAGTGGCAGCAGAAAAAACATAGATAGCCAGATCACCGATCAGATCTGGTATTTAAAAACTAATGAGGCAGACGGCAAGCCAACAAACACACTGGCGCCATCTTGCTGAGGTTTCCGGATGCCAACTGAAAAAAATAACTTTCTTTGCCCGGTTTGCACCCTCAGGACTTATGTGGAGCACTCTAGCCAATATCGGCAGTCAGAGCAGCTCTTTGTGTGCTTTGCAGGCTGCTTTTAAAAGCTGCCAGTTATGAAGCAGAGATTATACCACTGGATAGTTGATGCTATAGCCCTGGCTTATGCTTCAGTGGGCTCTGAGTGCCCCATTGGAGTGAGGGCTACTCCAGTAGGGGAATGGCCTCCTCCTGGGCTTGGTCCAGTGGAGTTTCCATTGGGGATATTTGTGAGGCAGCTGGCTGGTTGTTGGATGTTATAACTTGGATGTCTCTGACCTTCAGGCATGGATCTTGTCTGCTTAATTGTCTTGCACCCCCAGTAAGTGGTCTACTGTCTTGACTAGTTAGCCTATTTTTCTTAGAGCCCTTGTGACGGCGCCCGAGAGCTGGGCTCGGAGGATGGCTTCTATTCTGTGCTTATAGCAAGGTGCTATGGTATATCGTTCCCCAAGCATGATTCAACACAACGTGAGAGACCATTTTGACAGGAAACGCTCCAGTTACTACTGTAACCTTGGTTCCTTGAGATAATGGGAATGAGGATTGCATGCCCTGCCATGCTATACATAGGCACTTATATAGGCAGTTGGCCCCGCCCATTTTTACAGGCTGAAATGACATTCACGTTCACCAATTAGGCTTCAGTATTCGGATTCAAGCATGATTCAATCATAGACTGTAAAAAACATGGACGTAGTGTCCGTGACATCACCCATAGGTTTCTGAAGAACATTTTTGAAGCTCAAAGTGTATGAAGCTCAAGTGTGCATTTTTGAAGCCCTTAGCAGCGTGCCACTCCCAGATAATCGAAAATAGGCAAAGAGGCGGAACGTGGGTGGAGCCTAGCTCAACGGTGATGACAGCAGCAGCAATCCACCTGTCACTCAAGTGGCCACTCTCATAATTATGCAGAACTTAGGCTTAATATAATTTAAACGGATGAGTTATAAAAAAAATTCACCCCCTCACAGTTTTCATGAAGAACGAAATTAGCTATATATACCAAAACCACTTTTTGTACCAGGCTGTAAACATGTTTTTTCTGCTGTAAAGTTTTACATTTTAACATGGGGTGTCTATGGGATTGACTCCCTTTTGGAGCCAGTCTCCAGCAGCCAGTCGATGAAAGTCACTTCCGTGTTGGTTTCAAGCGAGAGACCAGAAGGTTGGCGCTTGGATTCAATGCAAGACTCATTCCCGTTATCTCAGGGAAGCAAGGTTACATTAGTAACCAGAGCGTTTTCTGACTTTGCTGCATGACAGTTTATTCATGCTCTCTCTCCAAAATCTGCATACAGTAGCAAATTCAAATCTTCCTTTAGGAGTTCTAAAATCACATTGTTTCTAAACGTGTGTAAGAAGTAGTTCTACACATGAGTATTAACAAATACGAAATATGTCTTCAAACAAAACATTATTGTCATTCCTTATATAATACTCACTCACTGACTGTTTGTTGTGTTAGACACTAGAGAGAGCTTCTGTTTCACACGCTTTGAGAGCGGCAAGTGCTCTGTCCCGCAGGCATTTAACACCAGCAAATCCAAGTGCTGCTGTAGCATCATGTCCAAAGAGGGCTGGGGCGACCCCTGTGAGCTGTGCCCTAAAGAACAGGACGGTACCAGAGCTCTCATCTCCTTCATGATCAGTTACACCACCACAACATCGCTCCAAAATCCTTCTCATTGTTTCATGTTGTGTGTGTTCACAGCTGCATTTCAGGATCTCTGTCCGTTTGGCCATGGGACCATTCCTGGTGCTGGGAACACACGTGTGGGTAAAGACAATACTGTACTTGTTGGCTGTGTTGTAACAGGTCAGGTTTTACTGCTGAGAATGTGAAATTTAGTGCTGTGCCAAGCCAAAAGTTTGAAAGGAAGACTGTGTGAAGAGTTGATGTGTCCTAGAGATTTTAAATTAAATAATAATAATAATGTAAAATAATGTAGTAATATATATATATACTGTTCTGAGAATTAAGACACCCAAGTTGTCTGTTGAGAAGACATGAAACGTAAAACCCAGAGTGCACAAAAGTTAACCTGTTGGATCAGGAGTGTTTAATTAGGGTTGAATCTAAACTCTGCAGGGCTTCGGCCCTCCAGGAATTCAGTTTGATACCCCTGCTATACAGGCTGACCGTGCTGTATCACTGTGTGTCTCAGACTTAAACGAATGTGTGGAGAATCCAGAGATCTGTGTGAACGGCCGCTGCATCAACATGGATGGCTCCTTCCGCTGCGAGTGTCCCATGGGCTACATGCTTGACTACACAGGAACACGTTGTAATGGTAAAGAGAACCCTGAACTGTAACTTTTAGCAAAACCATTTCTAAAACTTACTTTAAAAGTACTTTTGTTTGCACCATCATTGAATGTATTTTTCACACCACTATGAACTCTGTCTTCCTGCTTCTTGTTTGTTGTCATCGTTACTCATTTGATTTCATTATGTTTGGGTGTGTGTGTCTAATTATTATGTGTACTTAAGCTCTTTGTGTTTCATTGTTGGGTCTTCGTCTCTATGTGGTTGTGTTGGATGTACTGTTGGAATTACACTGTGGATTATTTTTCAGAATACAAGACAATATTTTGTAGAATGTTGCCCACAACCACCACAAACATTAGGTGTGTTCGACTTGAAGCGGCGCTGTGTAGAATGATCAGTGTATGACATCAAAGTACCGCGAGAGCGATTCGAAAGCATAAGGATCTGTCGGCTCTCTTATCGCTCTCATGGTACTTTGATGTCATACACTGATCATTCTGCGCAGCACTGCTTCAAGTCGAACGCACCTATTGATGGAGAAATCACATGACTTCAAGTCACTTCGGCTGCAAATCGGCTGAGATTATGCAGATCCCTTCTCCAGTGATATTAGCTTGACATTTTGCTAATCTAGGGGGCTGTGGTTCTTGTTGGTGTGGGTTTCCTCTGGGTGTTCTGGTTTGCCCCACATGCAGATCAGGTGAATTAGACATGGATTGAATGTACAGAATTTGCTGATCCATTATAAAAAGTATCTCAGCTGGGTGATCATCTCATTATCAGCCTATTGACAGTTTATTGAGAGTTTGAATTTTCGACTTTTTCAGCTAACAGCATTCTGTTCTTTGTGTGTGTGCAGATATTGATGAGTGTTCAGTGGGAAACCCCTGTGGAAACGGAACATGCTCAAATGTGATTGGAGGATTTGAGTGTCTGTGTGAGGAGGGATTTGAGCCTGGACCAATGATGAGCTGTGAAGGTCAGCCGACAAAATCATCTGAACATCTGATGTGACATCTTTATTTAACCAGCTTCAGTGTATTGATGTGTGACATCATTAAATTAGAATTTTTTTTCTCTTCTGTCTATATTTGACATAGCTGCCAATTGATTTACCCAGATTAATTACATTATATGCTAATTAATTAATCAAATTAAGTATCATTTTCAGTATTTGTTGTGACAACCCCCCAAATGAAGATAATTCAAATGCATGCCATTATTGTTGCTAATGAGTAAATCATTAAATAGTTAAACATTTGCATAGAAGTACATATATAATTATTATTGCATACAGTAATCCTGGCTAAAACAGATTATTCAGTCTGTTATTATATCTGAAATATAGACTGAGGGACCTTTCACATAGGACGTGTTGCTGTGTCCATCTTTGACTGATTGTGTGTCATTGCTGATTGTCCAGATGTGAACGAGTGCAGTCAGAATCCTCTGCTCTGTGCGTTTCGCTGCATTAACACTTTCGGGGCTTATGAATGCAGCTGTCCATCTGGTTACACTCTACGAGAGGATGGACACATGTGTCAGGGTACAACTCATCAATAATCATTTGTTTGGAGTGAAACTTTCCAACCCTAAGCGATTGTAATATACAAGATTAATGTAAGTTCATATGTGTATTTACGTGAGCTCCCTTGTGTTCAGATGTAGACGAGTGTGCAAATGATCTTCATAACTGTGACTCCAGAGGAATGCAGTGTAACAACTTAATTGGCACCTTCATGTGTGTTTGTCCAGCCGGGATGATCCGCAGGATGAATGACGACGTGTGTCAAGGTAAAATCTGTTTTTAAAATCTAATTTTATTGAACTGATATGCATTGCTGTTCATCACTGTCACGTTTATGTTCCTGTTGGGTTCCAGTTTTTCCTTATTTGGTCATGTTCCTGTTTATTTGTTCCTTGCTCATTTTGTTTCCATGGTTACTAATTCATTTGGTTCTCTTTCAGGTGCTGCTGGTTTTGTTCTCGTTTGCTTGCTCTATTTAAGTCCTCAGTTTATCCCCAGTCTTTGTCTGGTATTGAAGGTTTTTAGTTTGATGGTAGAGTCTAAATCTTTCTCCTGAGTTTATGTTAGTGGCTTTAATAAAGTACCTGTTATCTATGCATCTTCGTCGAGCACCTACCTCTACATGAACTGCGTGACATTTACAAAGACACTGATGGAAAAAAAATATGTTGAATTTACAAATGATAATGAGTCTGCATATTTTATAATTCGTACCCATTTTAAATTGAACTGGCTTTGAAAGCCTTGCATTGTCATGGGTCGGTACAGGCACAAGGAGAGAGTTGAGGTGAGGATCTAACTGCATCAGTCATAATGGAACAAAACAAAAACTCTCTGGAGCATAGAAAAACCACAGGACCAATGCAGAAGATAAGTAAACCAAACTATACATTGATAAGAAAATTTAACTAGGGTGATGCTGCTTCAGACGGAACCAAAGGATTGATTCAGATCCAGGGAACTAGACTAAACCTAGGAGGCCGGATGGAACCAGTGAAGGAGGAGGTTTCAGGGAACTGGTTAGAACCAGAGTGTACAACAAGCCAGGCAGGACCAGGGAAACTACAGAAAATACAGGGATGAGAGCATGGGTGGGGGAACCCATTCCATCAGATCAATAAGTGTGCTCACAAGCTGAAGGTCTGTGGCGGGCATCGAGTTGGGGTCTGTGGTGTTCAAGGTGCTAAAGGAATGGTCAAGAAGATGAGGAACGGCCTCTATAGCCAGGACCTCCAGAATTGAGACCTCTTGGGCCACCAGATGTGGGAGCTCTGGAGGGAGATTCTCCTCCACCTCACCCACTGATCTCCACTCCTGTATGTACTTACTCCACATACTCACAAAAGGTCCCTCAAGAACCAACCCTGGGCATGCGTGCCTTCGTTTGAGCATTGAGACCAGTGTGGAGTAATGAACAGGTGAAATTGTCAGGTAGTGGGTTTGGTAAGCAGGATCTAAAAGCTCACTAGTCCTCTAGGAGAAGGAGGTGGACTTCAGGTAGATCCATAGTTTTGGGTCTGTTGTTCTGTCACAAGGAGAGAGTTGAAGATCTAACTCAGGGTTCCTCAATAGGTGGCCTGCGGGCCATATCTGGCCCATGAGAGAAAAATGTTTGGCCCGTGCTAATTTCAAATAATGTGGCATGATGCAGCATCAGACAGCGATATCTGACACCGTGCCTACACCGGACACAAGTGATTTAGAGTTCTTAAAAGTTCTTATTTGAATACAAAAATGTTCATAATTGTTTGAATAAAAAATACTACAACAATAAAAATAGCAGAAGCAGCAACAACAACAACAACAAGAGCAAGCATTTTGGTCCTAACATGGTCAGTGGCCCTTGGCTCAGTATTGTTGGCAGAATTTGTCCCTCTATGAAAACTAATTGAGGAACCCTGGTCTAACTACAGCAGATAAGACATGACATGCATATAATTTGAACAGACCTTTTTCAGAATTTAAGCAAAAGCATAAACCTGCAAAATGTAACAGGAAATAACTAGTTAAACATCACAGTGGACATCCATCTGTGGACAGTTATTCATATTAATGAACAAATCATGCTCACAACCTTGTGTTTACCAGCTTGCATTCCTTAACATTTTTCTTTTAATGAAAAGGTCAATAGAGAACTGTAACACAACCCCTCTTGCACACCGCAAGGGATTGTGGATAATATCCAGAATATACACAGCAAACATAAATACATACTTTGAAGCAGATGACATGGGCACCAACATAACCTCAAGGTTGCCCTATGCCCTACCAGAATCTTAGTCCCCATAATGAAATATACACTAGTCAACTAGTGTACTAAAATAAAATGCTGCCATCTATTCAATATTCTATTTCAGTTGGAAATACGTCATGATACTGAAGTCGGTAGCAACTTTGGTTCACACAGACACATGTCTAACAGGGTATTACTTAAATGATTAGTGGGAATTGTGGGGTTGATTAGTGGATGTAGGGTTGGGTATGCAAATTGAAATCACCAATACATCCAACAAATATACTGATCACACTAGAATGGAAAAGAATGTCTCTTTTATTCATCATCATTTACCTTTGTAATTATATTTCCTCTTTACAGATGAAAATGAATGCTTGACTCGGCCTGGGGTTTGTGAGAACGGTCGATGTGTGAACACTGTGGGCAGCTACACATGTGAATGTGGCGTTGGATTCAAAGCTGACTCTACAGGCACGCAATGTCTTGGTAAAACCTCTTTCTCGACTCTAAATTAAAAAAAAGCTGACCATAGCTGTCAACTAGCGGTGTGTGATATTAACAAGAAATGAAACGCCTAGGGCTTCTACTGTGCTCCTGGGGACTCGCTGTCCTGCTAATTTATTTTCCAGTGATGCTGAAGAGCTTGATCAGCTGGTTCAGGTGTGATTGATCAGAGCTAAACTCTGCAGGACAGTGGGTCCCCAGGAGCAGGGTTGAAGACCTATGGTGTAGCGCATGGGCTCGCAGGGCAATTTTAAACTGTGATTTTTTCCCAGAAAGCCATTTGGCCAGAATGAAATGTGCTATGCCACGTGTGTTCATTTTGCATTACTGTGCATTGTAAGTCTCTATTGTGATGTGAATCGATGAGTGCTGTGATGTTTGTCTCTCAGATTACAGGAGAGGCTTGTGTTTCACGGAGGTGGTGCACAGCATGTGTCAGATGAGGTCCAGCAGTGGTGCTCCGGTCAGCAGGTCTCAGTGCTGCTGTAGTGGAGGCCGTGGGTGGAGGGACCAGTGTGAGCTCTGCGCTCCGCCTGACACTGCCAGCTACAAGAAACTCTGTCCATACGGCCACGGCTACACCACTGACGGAACAGGTGCAGACACTGAAAATCACACTCATGACCAGCTTTTCTAAAGCAGACGTAGCAGCAGTGACCTAAAGCTCAAATCTTTCTGTTTGGTGCGTTGCAGGCCTTACCAATAGTTTATTTAAAGCTGCAGTTTGGTTTATTTAATTTTTTTGGTTGAAAATGATCCAAAATCAAATTTTGAGAAAGTACACATACTCCTCAAAACATTAGATTCATCCACGCTGGAGCCGTGCCGGAGCACAACCCACGTACAGATGATAATTCTGCAAATAACTGCAATTGCAGGATAAAGAGGCAAAACTCTCGGACTGCAGCTTTAAAGACTCTGAAACTATGACACGTTTTAAAATCCAAAGAAATACAGGCAGCACCATAAGTGGGGTGCAGGGCAGGCCATTAGCTCAAAGTCCTAGACCTAAAAAATAGGAGACATTCTTTGATCTCTGATTTTAGTATGGGACAGCAGCGGAAGCAGAGAAACAGCCGTATACATGTGTAGTAGGGCTGGGTGATATATCCACACGATATTCATGCGCTGGTTCCGTGATTAGCGCTAAATCTCCATCACCTGTTTGCAAATAGAGCGCCATTTAATACAAAGAGCCTTAGTTCACTGACAACCTACGCAATTTCGCGTTCATTATCGCAGATGAATCACCTTCGATAATGAACGCGATATTGCGTAGTTTGTCAGTGAACTACGGCTCTGCGTATTAAATGGCGCTCTATTTGCAAACAGGTGATGGAGATTTAGCGCTAATGAGATGCTGATGAGATGCGCATGAATATCGTGTTCAATATTTCGCACAGCCCTAGTGTGTAGCATTACAATCAAGTTCCCTGTGTGCTTCATTTGTTCATTTGTCAGTAAAGCTTTTTGTCTGCCCACAGATATAGATGAGTGTAAGCTGATTCCAGGTGTTTGTGCCAACGGCGTCTGTATCAACATCACGGGCTCTTACAGATGCCACTGTAAGCCAGGATACGTCGCCTCTGCTGCAGGAACCGCATGCGTCGGTGTGCCAGTAACACTCAGCACCGCTTTATAACCCACGCTCATTCACTCATTCACCCTCGCTCATCCTCATCCATGTGAGGTATAGGAGCATTACAGTTGGATATTCCTTGTGATGATTGTGTGACTGTGTTTCAGATGTGGATGAATGCGGTATGTCCCCGAAGCCCTGTAACTTCATCTGTAGGAACACGGAGGGCAGCTATGTGTGCTCCTGTCCGCGGGGTTACACGCTGCAGGACGACAGCAGGACCTGTAGAGGCGAGGACGAGGAGGACTCTCTTCTCATCTTACAAATATTCTCTGCATAACACAAGATCTACACAAAGATCTCAGAAATGTGAAGTTTTCCTGTGTTTAGTTATGTTCAGTTAGAGTTGACGCTTCCTTACTGCTTTGGCGTGTCAGTATTCATGTTTATGAATGAACGCGTTGTATGTCTGATACAGCAACGGTGGTGTCTTTGAGGAATGAATTGGTAGTTGATGACAGAGCAGTCTGCTTCGTTTACTGACCATCATAGTAAGCCATTTTAGACCGTGGTGTGCAGAAATGTCCTTGAGATGTTTAGCTGCCCTCACAGAGTGAAAGCAGTGGTTTGATTTGTAGATGTGGATGAATGTCAGAGCGGACAACACAACTGCCAGTTCTCCTGCGTCAACACCATCGGTGGATTCACCTGCAAGTGTCCAGCGGGCTTCAGCCAGCATCACACGGCCTGCAGAGGTGACACACACCTTCAGATGAGCCTTTGACAACACCAGCAGGAACCTCTACATCACTGCATGACTAAAACACAAGCATTACATCATTACATTACATTGATCATCGTAACTGAAGCAGTACGTCAGTCAGGGGAGTGCGACCTCCTGTGATGTTTCTTTCTGTCCTCACTCAGATATTAATGAGTGTCTGTCTGCGGGGGGTCCGTGTGGTCAGCGGGGCGTCTGTCTGAATTCAGTGGGCAGCTTCAGCTGTGAGTGTCCACAGGGCTTCAGTCTGGACTCTCTCGGCCTCAGCTGTGACGGTACGGCTCTGTGTGTGCGATTCAAATGTTTTCACTGAATTCTTCTGTAGTAAGTTTTCCTTCACCACGTCCATCATTTGTGTGTAGTCTAAATGTAGGCTACTGTAAGATTACTGTAAGACTGTAAATGCCAGCAACTGAAGCTAAGCAGGGTTGAGCTGGTCAGTACCTGGATGGGGGGCTCCTGGGAAAACTAGCTGCTGCTGGAAGAGGTGTTAGTGAGGTCAGCAGGGGGTGCTGGGTGGGTCCTAACGCCCCAGTATTATAGTGACGGGGACACTATACTGTCAACAAACACTGTCCTTCAGATGAGACGTTAAACCGAGGTCCTGACTGTCTGTGCTCATTAAAAATCCCAGGATGTCTTTCAAAAAGAGTAGAGGTGTGACCTCAGCATCCTGGCCAGATTTGCCCATTGGCCTCCGACCATCGCGGCCTCCTAACCATCCCTGTATCTTCTGATTGGCTTCATCAC